>NW_011137959.1:0-650 GCF_000146605.3 Meleagris gallopavo
CTGTGCAACTGCTGCACGGAAGGGCACCGTAGGGCTTTGCCTCCAGTTTTGGTTTTGTTTATATCACTAGGAATCGGATAGCAAATTAAGTTCCAGGCAGTGCAGCTGATGCACTGGGACAGCAGCAACATTCTTTGTGCTGCTTAGTTCCCAGACATCACACCACATCCCGGACCAACCCAGGAGAAATCACACTCTCTGTGCAGATCCTACACAGCCTTTCCATAACCCCTAAGGACCCTCTTCCAAGAGTTTGGACCTCAAGCCCAGCCTCTTCCAAACGCTGAAAGAAAAACAACGGCTGTTAAATTTCCTTTACATTTCTGCATCTTACAGTACACGTGGTTTAGAAAACACTATCACAAGCCTAACATGGCATGGGCTTTCAAGCCTCAAATAGCAGAGGTAACTTCTCCCAGCTAGGCAGGGAATTACCCATGTTTTCCTATCTAGAAAAGACACGAATGTTTGCGTGGTAACAGAATGTTTATTGCCAGACAGCCACATCCAGATGTGCTCACGAGCAGATCTCTGCAAAGATGGCAGTCCGATAGAATCCCAGCCTGATGAAGGCTGTCCTGGAATTAACAAAGGCGAGTGTTTGACAGAAAGCTGCAAAACAAAGGAGAGCTTTTCACGCCATGGAAAGC
>NW_011137960.1:0-510 GCF_000146605.3 Meleagris gallopavo
AATGTCCGCAGGCCAGGGAGCATTTCCTGGAGGTGACTGGCTGAAATGTCCGCCTCTTGAGAGAAGGTCGAGCCTTCCCTCAGTTCCCTACGCAACGTGACCTGCGAGCTGAGGTGCCGGCGAGCACCAGGGGAGCCCGGCACGCTGGCTCTAAGAAAGCGTGGAGTGTGGAGCAGGGTGGGTTCCCGTGGCCAAATTCCATGGCCGCCCTGCAGGGATGGGGACTTGATGATCCTATTGGAACAGATAAGCTATCCTGTTTTCTTGGCCCACCCCGAGCCAAGGCTTTCCACCTCACATGTTTTCAGGTAAAGTTTGCAGGACTAAGGTATACTTGACTTGGGAGGCTCAAGCTCCAGGTGAAAGTAAGGAATAGTATAAAATGGCATGAGAGAGAAGGAATAGTGGGGGGGGTGGAAGGATGGCATCCGCAAGTGGGGAAGCAGGGGCTGGCAGCCACCAACATACTCACGTGGGAAAGACGATGACTCGGCCTGAGGAGGTCGAGGG
>NW_011137961.1:0-494 GCF_000146605.3 Meleagris gallopavo
CAACCCCCTCTTTTTTAAGCTTCCAAACCCCATTTTTCGAACCCATTTCCCCAATTTATGTCCTAAACTCCAATTTTTAAGGCTCCAAACCCCGTTTTGGGGCCAAAAACCCAAATTTTTGTCTCTGAACCCCATTTTAAGGGTCCTATCGCCACATTGGGGCCACATCCCCAAATTTCGAAATAAAACCCCCATTTTAAGGGTGCAGAATCCCATTTTTGGGTCAAATTTCGCCTCTTCCTTTGAAAAAATCCCAATTTTTCCGTTTCGGTCCCATTTTGGAGCCCATCCCCCCATCGTTCTGCCCCCAATCCTCACTTTTCGAAGCCCGGAGTCCCATTTTGGGGACAAAAAGGTCCTTTTTTTTCAACTCAAACGTCACATTTCGGATTTCTGGGCCCTCATTTTGGGGCCATTTGGGTTTTTTGGGGGGGAAAGTTTTTGGGAGTTTTTTTGGGGGCCCATCTCAGCGCTGGGAACAGCGAAACCTGCGC
>NW_011137962.1:0-744 GCF_000146605.3 Meleagris gallopavo
GAGGGTGATCTGAGCTGGATGCAGAAGAGTCATCTTCATTTCTCTGTCGTTTGACTTCAGATCACCCCATTGGGTGACCATTCTGCTGGTTTCTTAAAGTTTGGATCGAGGAGGTGACCCCTCCCTTTGCTTATGATGAAAGCACAGAAGTGCTGCAGGCACTCACCAAGGTTGCAATCATTGCTGGGGTGGGAGCGTTTGTCCCACAGCTGGTGAGCAGAGCTGGTGCTCTGGTGAGCGTGCCGCATGTGGACACAGAGCTTTGGGCCTCCTTGGAACAGATCACCCTGTGAGAGCCCATCAGAAGCACTGCTGTGGTGTATGCGTGAGCTGGGCACAGCTCAGGCTGAGCAGAACATACAGGTGAGCTGGGCTTGGTGCTGGGAAGAGCTTTCAATGCCTCAGGTGTATCCTAGTGAGAAATGTTGGCATTAGGTGCCAAAAATCTTTTCTCCTCAACTGCAAAAGGACAGCGCAGCTCAGACTCCTTAACCTGCTGGAGCAGGGTGTTAGCAAGGAGTGGGCACTGCCCTCCTGCAAGCTGTGCTTGGTTATGGTCTGCCAGGTCTCTGCTGCTCTGGATTTCTTCTGAGAAGTTTGTTCTAGCTGCTTGGAGTAGTGAAGTGGTGACTTCTTCTTCACTCAAGAACCAAGACTCTGCACGCTAATTTTGGATGGGTTTAAGTGTGGTATCTGAAGACATTGTTTCCATCAGATTATCCCAGCACTGTGCAGGTGTCTCCG
>NW_011137963.1:0-422 GCF_000146605.3 Meleagris gallopavo
AGCGCAATTCAGAGCTCTGGGGGAACCCTATTGTGCCGGGCTCTGGAATGGGTAAACGCTGGCGGGTGTGCATCGCCCTTACCTGCTGGGCAGACAATGACCAGTCAGCAAAGTGGGGTTCCGGGGCATGCCGGGAAATGCAGATTCCACTTCCTTGCTGTTTCCACCGAGACCAACACATCTCTCCGTGCACTTGTTACGGCACTTGGGAGCACCGCAGCTCTGCTGCCACCTGTTGGACACAATACAGTCATGAAGGCACTGCCCTGCATCCGGGCCTCTTGCACAAACCTGTGCTCCTTGCTTGGAGCACATGGCTGCACTCTGTGCACCATGTTGCTTACCACCAGAGAAGGCTCAGCTACCCAACACCATTTTGGCTTACATCTTGTCTGAGAACTGCTCATTATGCACAGCCCTCA
>NW_011137964.1:0-416 GCF_000146605.3 Meleagris gallopavo
AATCAGACAACATCAATAATTGGAGCCACCAAAAAAGCTGGATTGCAACCATTCTTCCATCAGTTAAAATTGGAAAATGTATACATATCAATTTCTATATATCCATAATTGCCTGGTGCCATTAAAAGGGGAGAGATATCATAAACAAACTTCAGGCCCAAATCATGTTTGGTAAAGGACAATTCATACTGCATGCTTCAGAAAATAAAACTGTGGAGACTCAAGTTCTTACATTACAGAGATCATTCCCTACTGATCAGACAGTACCAGAGGACTTGGAAAATGCCGTAATACGAATCAAAGCATCAGAGATACCTAGACGACTGAGATGAGCCAAACCAGCAACAATAACTATCTAGCTGATGCCAGAAGCAGCACCGGTAAGATGAAATGTTCTTCCGAACTATAGACCCTAG
>NW_011137965.1:0-457 GCF_000146605.3 Meleagris gallopavo
TTAGTAAATTAGTTTGTTTACACCTCAGATTGTTGCCGCTGTTTTCAATTATTTCGGAGTCCCTATTTTCCTTTTCCAGGGGCGCGGATCCGCAGATCCCTCCGCCCTTCTAGTCACGGAACCGGACCGAACCAGCCCGTAAACCGTTGACACTACCACAAGCCTCCAAACCATATCTTGTAACTCCTCATCCAGACACCTCTTGAACACTGCCAGGGACAGAGACTCCACCACCTCCCTAGGCAAGCCATTCCAGTGCCTGACAACTCTCTGAGAGAAAAAATTCTTCCTTATATCTAACCTAAACTTGCAGTCCTGTTTGTTGCCTGGGAGAAGAGGCCAAAACCCCTGCTCATCACAACCTCCCTTCAGGGAAAGTTGTAGAAGTGCCAAATAAAGGTCTCCTCTGAGCCTCCTCTTCTCCAGACTAAACATTCCCAGCTCCCTCAGCCGCTCC
>NW_011137966.1:0-346 GCF_000146605.3 Meleagris gallopavo
CAAAGCATCTCTTACTCTTACATCATTGGCCTCATCTCACTGCCACGTTTACTATCTAGAGCCAACAGGTCTGTCCAACAGCTCTGCTGAGAGGAGAACCAGAATTTGTTTCAGACGCGTGTCCTGAACTCTAGGAAAACCCCCATGTTTCCAGGTGCAGGCAGTGCAGGCAAGGACAGCCGTCAGATGGCTTTGAACACCTCGTGTCTGCCTGCCTGACCAGGAAGGAACGGCACCGGTGTGTGGCTCAGCTGAGCCCATCGGGCAGATGTGTGTGAGCTGAGTCCTCAGAGTCCAAAGGTTGAAAAAGAGGAAAACTACAAGTGAAAGCAATACGAAATACAGT
>NW_011137967.1:0-456 GCF_000146605.3 Meleagris gallopavo
CAGCCTGATGGAGTTGAAGGATTGCCTGGGCTCCTCCAGTCAGTGGTGTGAGATGTGTCCAGCAGGTAATGAACATCATGCACCCCATGTTGGTGCGCTGCTTGTATGACAGGTAGGTTTGCGATGTGATCCGACTCCCCATGCTGACCATCCACAGCTAGATCAAGTTGCTCAGAGTCTGAGCCAGGCTCACCTTGAAAGGGCCAGCACATCCACCATGTCTCTGGCAACCTGTGCCACTGCCTCAGCACCCTCACTGTACAAGACATTTTCCTTAGATTTCACCTCCATTTTCCCTTGTTCTTTCCTTGAGGTATTGAAAGGCTGTTACCAGGTTCCCTTGGAGCCTTCACTTCTCCAGGAGGCTGAACAGCCCAGCTCTCCTTGCTTACAGGAGAGGGGTTCCATCCTTGGGTTCGTGTTTGTGGCTGTACTGTGGATGCACTCGCACAGCTC
>NW_011137968.1:0-345 GCF_000146605.3 Meleagris gallopavo
GCCCCAGTCTCCCACGCACCGCGGCTTTGCCTACGTCCTTCCGCAGCCCACCGATGGTGAGGGGGCCCCCCCAGGGGTGCCGGTCCTGCCCGTCTCAGTGCCGGTGCTGTGCCTGCCACCAGCAGGCGAGGGTGATGAGGAGCCAGGGAGGCCGAAGAAGCGGGCACATAGCCTGAACCGCTACGCCGCCTCCGACAGCGAGCAGGAGCGGGATGAGCTGCTGGTGCCTGACGCAGGGCCTTATGCTACCGTGCAGCGGCGCGTGGGGCGCAGCCACTCAGTGCGGGCACCTGCTGGTGGTGACAAAAATGTCAACCGCAGCCAGTCCTTCGCCATCCGCCCCAA
>NW_011137969.1:0-1191 GCF_000146605.3 Meleagris gallopavo
TCAGAACTTTACTAAAGCTTTTGAACGTTCAGCAAAGTAACCATGAAACCCCGAGTGAATTTCTGGAGAGACTTGGAGACAGGAAGCAAAGGAATTCAGAGATGGATCCTGATGATTCCTGTAGTTAAAGGGCTCTTAAAGGTCAATTTTGTGACTAAAGCCTGGCCTGATATACAAAGGAAGCTTCAGAAAGTAGAAGGGTGGAATGAACAACTATTAGAAAAACCTTTTTGAGAGAGACACAGAAAGTGTATGTTAAAAAGGAAACAAAAAGCAAAAATGATCTCTACAGTAGATCAAGTGGTGAGACAGAGAACGGAAACCCATCAGGAAAAGGGTTTCCAAGGAAGACAAATTTTGGGGTGGAACAGTGAGGAAAAAGATAGCAGGGGTGAAAATTAAGGTGGCAAATTCCCCCCTTCCCAACCACAACAAGAACAGATACAATGTTTTAAATGTGGGCAAAAGGGTCATCTCTAACGAAAATGTCCTGAATCAAAAAGGGAAGAGAAAATATTCACAATCATAAACTATGAATAGAGAAGTCAGGGGATCTCTGAAAAGTGGTCCCACAAAGAGCCCTTGATAAACGTAGAGGTGGGATCTAATAAAGAAGAGGTTGTATTTTTTAGTAGACACAGGACCAGATTATACTTAGATTATAAAGTACCAGGACTTAATTTGACTAGTAATACTCTATTACTATAAGAGTAATGGGGGTAGAAGTGGTCACTTTGTGAGTCCACTGAGTTAAACTGGGGAACTAAAACAGTCAGTGGACAATTATTATATGTGCCTAAAGCAGGAACAAACTTATTGGGAAAAGATTTAATAATCAAGTTAAGGTTACAGTTGAAAACCTGAAAAAGGGAATAACCATTTCAATGAAGTTATTAACTGAGAAAGATGAAGAAGAAATAAATGCACTAGTTCGGGCAAGAGAGGGAAATCGAGGAGGGCTCACTGTGACTCCTTTGAAAATAACTCTTCAAGAGGGGAGTGAGATAGTGAAACAGCAACAATATCCTATTGTTCCTTCTTGAAGGAACAACAGACTTGAAACCAATTGTGCAACCCTTGATTAAAGATGGTTTTCTGGACCCTTGTACATCACTATAAAACACTCCAATTCTACCAGTACAAAAACAAATGGGACATACCAACTAAAACAGAATTTGAGAAAAGTTAATG
>NW_011137970.1:0-1114 GCF_000146605.3 Meleagris gallopavo
GATTGCCTCACAAAGATGTGGCACATCCCACCAGAAAGACCATTTCTAGCCCCCAAAAGATGGCATTTACTCCCAGAAACACCAGCTTTCTCACACATTCCTCACCTTTTTCCCCCCACATAAGACCTTTTCACCCAGAAATGACAGTTCTCTTAGGAATACCTCCCAATTCCCCCTAATCTGCTACACCACACGCCGCACTATGACACGTTCTCCCCAAAACTAGGACACTTTCTCCCAGAAAGGACGCTTTTTCCCCCCAGAGTACACCGTTGGCTTCCAAAAAGAACACATTCTCCCCAAGAAATACCACCCTTCTCCAATACAATGACATTACCTCCCAGTAATGCTACCTTGGGCCCAAACATTGGACAGCTTCTCCCACAAGTACTACTTTTCCATCCAAAAGAGGACATCTTCTCCCCAAAGAATGCTATTTCCTCCCGGAAACAAAGCAGCTTTCTCACAAATGCGTGGCATTTTCCAACCAACTATGCTACTCTCTCCCAGAAAGAGCACTTTTCTGACAAGTACCTTCCCTTTTCTCTCAAAAATACTGCTGGACACTCCTCAACAGGACATTTGCTCCCATCTACACCCCGTTTTCTCCCCAAAGGACCCCTTTTCACACCAAAAATACCACACTTGCCCTCCAAGAGAAGTCAGTCTTTCCCACTATTGCCCACTTTTCTCCCACGTACTTGTCATTTTCTCCCAGAAATACCACATTTCACTTGGAAATTGGGCCTGTGCTTCCAAAAAAGATGATATTTTCTCCCAGGCATACCTGTTTTCTTCAAACTACCGCACGATTTCTCCCAAAAAAGACTAGATGACAAGACCAAATTGGACACTTGCAACCAAGAATAGGACATCTTCTCCCACAAATACCACTTGTCTCTCAAGGATAGGACATTTTCCCTAAATGCTATGGCAGTTCTGCTAAGAAATACTCCTTTCCTTCCCTAAATGGGACATACGCACCCACAAAGACCACGACTCCGAGAAATTCCTCCCAGTTCCTCCCAATTACACTCCATTACATTCCTCATCATGACACTTACTCCCAGACTTTTGGACTTTTACTGCGGAAAGACCATTTCGATCCAGAATA
>NW_011137971.1:0-334 GCF_000146605.3 Meleagris gallopavo
GGGGGGGGCACGTAGCTGTAGGGGGGGGCGGTGACAGGGCTGGTGGGCTTCTCTGAGTAGGCAAGAGTGGCCGTCTCGTCCTGCATGCTGGCCCCATCCGCCACGTTCTTCACCTGCAGAAGGAACAGGAGCTCAGCGGGGGACGCAGGGGGATGGTGGCACCATCCCCGTAGGGATGGAGAAATCCCCAGTGCCTGTGGGGGGGTGGACCCTGCTGGGCGGTGAGGGGTGGGGGGACGCCCAGGACCCCACAGGGGACCCCTCGTGTCCAACAGTGGGTGACACCGCGCAGAGCACCGTGGGGGTCCTGGCACGCAGCTCAGGAGGACCCTAC
>NW_011137972.1:0-453 GCF_000146605.3 Meleagris gallopavo
TTGTTCAAAAAGCTAAAAAGCAACTGTTGCCCGCATTCTCCACCAAGAATGTCAACGGTTTACGGGCTGGTTCGGCCCGGTTCCGTGACTAGAAGGGCGGAGGGATCCGCGGATCCGCGCCCCCGGAAAAAAAAGAAATAAGGGACCCCGAAATATTGAAAACAGTGGCAACAATCTGAGGTAAAACAAGTAATTTACTAAATATGGTAATCAAACAGAATTTTTTATAAAGGGAGAGAGAATGTGAAATTGATAGTGGATCGGCCTTACCACAACGCTGAGATGAGAAGCGCAGGCAGAGAAGCGCAGGCGAGAAGCGCAGGCAGAGAAGCGCAGGCGAGAAGCGCAGGCAGAGAAGCGCAAGCGAAGCAGCGCAGGCAGAGAAGCGCAAGCGAAGCAGCGCGGGCAGAGAAGAGAGCATCAGGTGACCTTGCCGGGAGTTATATCTCCTCG
>NW_011137973.1:0-380 GCF_000146605.3 Meleagris gallopavo
AGGTGAGCCTGGCTCAGACTCTGAGCAACTTGATCTAGCTGTGGATGGTCAGCATGGGGGAGTCGGATCACATCGCAAACCTACCTGCATACAAGCAGCGCACCAACATGGCGTGCATGATGTTCATTACCTGCTGTACAGATCTCACACCACTGACTGGAGGAGCCCAGGCAATCCTTCAACTCCATCAGGCTGCAAAATGAAATCAGAAGAGACGCAGAACATCATTTAAAAACACAACGAGGATGCACACAATGCCCTTAAAAAAACACCCACCGCATGGATGCAATTAGCACATAGCCCTATTAATTACAGCCATCCAGCTTGAGATCCTCCAGAAAAGCAGAGCTCACAGCTCTGAAATCAAGCAGAAATCACTC
>NW_011137974.1:0-698 GCF_000146605.3 Meleagris gallopavo
CGCAGGCAGAGAAGCGCAAGCGAAGCAGCGCAGGCAGAGAAGCGCAAGCGAAGCAGCGCAGGCAGAGAAGAAGAGCATCAGGTGACCTTGCCGGGAGTTATATCTCCTCGCTGACCGCAAAGCCCCCTGGGGAAACGTAGCTGCTCTTCTCCGCTGGACAGGCACCCGGAACTTGAGCATCAGCAGTCAAACCCCCAGTACATTGCATGATGTTATGATGTGGAATACCGATAATGAAAAATCATGAAACCATGACATTCCACCCCTTATTCCACATCACTACATCATGCTTAATATAGACAAACAAAATATAAACACACGCACTAGGAATTACTGACTGCACTCCCTCAACATCAAGTCCCTTGCGGTACACATTGAACATCCCCGTTTTCCTGCATCACCCACCAAGTGGACCCAGGTCCCTGGGCAAAAACAGTTCCACGAAGAGGTTTGTCCTTCTCAGAGGCTGGAATAACCCAAACTGCCTTTCCCAACATATTCTTTACATGTACAACAGGGACTTTATCTCCCTCTACGGTATGTAGGGAGCTGGACTGGGTTGGACCACCACGATTGATAGATCCTCTGGTATTGACTAACCAGGTGGCTTCTGCCAAATGCTTCTCCCAGTGCTTAAATGTACCGCCTCCCATTGCTTTCAGCATAGTTTTAACAACCCATTGTATCGTTCAATCTTA
>NW_011137975.1:0-483 GCF_000146605.3 Meleagris gallopavo
GTGGCTTTTCTCCATCGAAAACTGATGCCTGGCAACTTGGAGGCTAATGTATATATGTACAGAGATTTTTTTTTTCCCTTCCAATTTTAATAGTAAACTGAGACTATACTTTGAATTCATGATGAAATGCTAAAAATGTGTACTCTCATTTTCTGCGGCTGACGGAGTTTTTGGCCGTTCTATGGCATGTAATGCAATCAGCATGGAAGCATCGTTGGTCGTTGTGGATTTTGAGTAAGATTTCTCACCCTCTGCTCATGATGGGTGAGAGTTCAGCTGTCCAAAGAGAAGACTTGAGCTCTGTTTTTCCTACGTGTATTTTTGTGTTTGAAAAATTGAACCACTGACTCAGTGCTAAAGCTGACTAAGCTCTTTGGAAACGTGTGGCATTTCACTGCTGTATAAAGGCTCTGCTTGGTGGCTGCCATTGGATATCAATCTCCACTTGTTCTAGAACACAGCTGGCATGGCTAATGACTGGTG
>NW_011137976.1:0-595 GCF_000146605.3 Meleagris gallopavo
ACAAAACGCTACCAGGTGCGAAAGCTGATGAACACACTTCACTCCTGGGTTGCACAGCTATGAGTTGAAGCACCTTCACACTGTTCGGCCTCTCCAGGGACTTCACACAGCTTTAAGTACCACCATTTTAGACACAGACTCATAGCACTGCACAGCCACCAACGGCCGCTGTCGGCCTCTCTATTCCTTCCATAGAGCACTGCCATCAGTCCCTCTCTGCACTCAAGACTCTCCTGTTTTCTCAGGTATCTCCTTTGTTGCACTACGGGAATGGTATTGCCATTAGCTACCGCAACCACCGCCAACCAAACCAAAACAAAAGAACTTTCAGAAAGACCCCCAAAAAAACCCCACTACCTGTTTCGCCACGATGAAATGCATGTGCAAAGCACAGCACTCACCCATGGCAAGCAAGCATCCAGCAGGTCTGCTGACATCTCAGATTTAATGCAGTGCCCCAGGATACATCAAAGGACTGGACGAAGAGTCCATGATATAAAGACAGTGATAACTGGCATCAAAAATAATTTGACTCCGTAATGCTGGCACTCGGGATGTGGGGAGAAAAAGAAGCAAAAAGAAGGATACGGGTAAG
>NW_011137977.1:0-481 GCF_000146605.3 Meleagris gallopavo
ATCTTTCCATGAATGATCTGCACCCAAGATGAGCCCAGTGCTAACAGTGAGATCACGGTGAAAGTAGATTAATTCAGGAGAGCAGTTTACCATGCCTAGTTTGATCCCTCTGGTTAAATACTCCCCAGGTTTGTTTCTTCCTGATATTGCAAGTGTATCCTCAGAGAAGTAATTAGAGTAATTTAGACCTAAATATCAGTTCACTTCTTCCCGTGCATCTAAATTCTATTTTCTTTTCTTCCTCACAAGTGTGCCTGGAGCCGAGTCCTGATGGTGATGAAATGAAGAGGCTCCAAGCACTGTCTGAACAGGACACAGTCGCAGCTGGGCACTGTGCGAGGCGTAACAGAGCACTCCCAGTTAGAGCAGTTAGCCACAAGATGTGTGCCAACACTGACAGCCAGCTGCCATCTTTCAGGCAGCCATAAACTGGGGAAACGAGGCAGAAATCCTTTCCATTGCCTGTGAGAAAGCATGCATT
>NW_011137978.1:0-436 GCF_000146605.3 Meleagris gallopavo
ACGAGGATGCTGAGGATACCAGCTCCTGTAGGTTGGATTACTTCACATTCTGTCCCTGTTTCCCGATTCTAGATGCTGTGTCTCTGTGAGGATTCTGGGCTTCAGCTGTGTGGTGATCCCGATTCCTCACTAAGAGCAGAGATTCCCTGATTTGTAGCTGTGCAATATGATGTCTGTCCATATCCACCCCCGTGCCCAGTGCGTGGAATAGTTCTGAGTGGCTGACACAACCCAAGCAAAATCAATTTCTGTAGATTATTCAAAAAACGAAAACCCCTTTGCTTTAGTTTCTGCTCCCTGCTCTTGTTTATTTCTGTTCTCCCTTGCTTCACACGTAACTTCCAAACGTGGCATTTTGCAGATAACGTTTTTTCCCCCTTTTATCCCTTGACTGGTCCCCAGGGATGTCTTGTTCTCATTGTAACAGTTGTCATGA
>NW_011137979.1:0-407 GCF_000146605.3 Meleagris gallopavo
GAACAAGGGACAATTGAGGTGAAATCTAAGGAAAATGTCTTGTACAGTGAGGGTGGCTGAGGTCAGCGGCACAGGTTGCCAGAGACATGGTGGATGTGCTGGCCCTTTCAAGGTGAGCCTGGCTCAGACTCTGAGCAACTTGATCTAGCTGTGGATGGTCAGCATGGGGGAATCGGATCACATCGCAAACCTACCTGCATACAAGCAGCGCACCAACATGGGGTGCATGATGTTCATTACCTGCTGGACACATCTCACACCACTGACTGGAGGAGCCCAGGCAATCCTTCAACTCCATCAGGCTGCAAAATGAAATCAGAAGAGACGCAGAACATAATTTAAAACACAACAAGGATGCACACAATGGCCCTTAAAAAACACCCACCGCATGGATGCAATTAGCACAT
>NW_011137980.1:0-538 GCF_000146605.3 Meleagris gallopavo
GCACGGTGTTCTGAACTAGGAAACATACTGTGAAGTTGTTCCTTTCGACCGGCAAGAGTGAAATATATTTAACAAACTTTTCAAGGAGTCAGGGCCTTTGACACAAAGCAGAGCTGTCCCACTCTGTGGGAATGTGAGGATGCCACGTGCAGGCTCCAGGATACTCCCCTCCATTCCTCCTTTTGAGCTTATCTCTGTGCAAGGACACATGGATGACCACAACAGTGACCCAGTGTAAAGGGACACAAGTGTCAAGGGGGTATTAAGCAATTAAGAGGCTATGGTCATGTTGTAAAACAGTACATCCGAAAGTTTAGGACCAAACGTTTGTCAAGAAAGCAATGGTTAGAAGGCAATTAATCAATTATTTGTGCCTGAGCAGTAAAGATTTGTGCTTACTTGGTATCTGTATGATTAGTGAAGCGCTGTGGAAGAGTGTGAGCCGGCAGTACTCAGCCAGTGAGGAACCAGGCAGAAAGAGATCAGCGTCGGGCAGTAGGGGATAAAAGATGTAACGCTGCTTTCTCGGGGCGCCCCT
>NW_011137981.1:0-379 GCF_000146605.3 Meleagris gallopavo
AAAAGTGAGTTTCTTCAGTCCTCTGTCATGAAGGATGGAGGAATGAACTTTGAGTATTACTTCTGAGGTGCAGTGCTGCAGGGGATGCCAAGGAAGCCACTGCAGAAGCGTTGGAGAGGCCGACAGCGGCAGTTGGTGGCACCAGTGAGGCAGAAGTCTGCATATAAATGCTTAGAGTCGAGTGAATTCCTTTTAGAGCCAAAAAACGTGTCTCAACTTTTGCACCTGATAGCGTTTTGTTTGGTGATGCACCCCTGCTCTGCCGAATGTAGAGCTGTCAGGCAGGCTGGAGTTCTTCTGCTGCCATCTGAGCAAGAATGAGTAATTTTTTTGTTGTTTTGGGGGTGTATTTGGGCTGACAGGACAATCCTTCTACAGG
>NW_011137982.1:0-437 GCF_000146605.3 Meleagris gallopavo
CCGGGGGGAGAGAGCACATTTTGAGAGGGAACCTACGTCCCTGTGAGGTCCCCCAGAGTACACGGGGAGGTCCCTTGAGTGCTGCAGCACGCTGGGAAGCATCCAGAGCACACTGGGAATCCTCAGCTGGGCCAGTTCTGCAAAGATCCTGGGCGCATCACCTTCATAGAGGAGGCTCGCACCAAGGGAGCCTTCCCAGAAACGGGAAAAGGGCGGCAAAACACCACAGCAAGATCTGCTGGGGAAGGGAGGGAGGCCCTGAGGCACGGCGGCTCACACTCCCTGGGCTGTTTCGTCCCTCTGATTATTACTGCTGACTGGTAGTTCAGGCCGGCAGCCATGAAGTCGCCGAGAGAAGCCTGTGGGCTGTCAAACGGGACTTTGAGGCACTGGCGTGGTGTCACGGCTCCAGCCCGGTGCAGCCCGGTGCTGTGACT
>NW_011137983.1:0-454 GCF_000146605.3 Meleagris gallopavo
ACTGGTTACAGGTCTCCAGTCAGACTCTGCACCACCAACGACGACCCTCTGCGCTCTGCCAGTCAGCCAGTTCTCAACCCACCTCACTGTCCACTCATCTATCCCACACTTCCTCAGCTTTGTTATAAGGATGTCGTGGGAGACAGTATCAAACGCCTTTCTAAAATCAAGGTAGACTACATTTACCTCTCTTCCCCCATCCACCCAGCATGTGACAGCATCATAGAAGGCCACCAAGTTGGTCGAGCACGACCTCCCCTTGGTGAACCCGTGCTGACTACTCTTGATAACCTCCTTTTCTCCCAGTTTGTCTGGAGATGGTGTCCAGCACAAGCTGTTCCATCACCCTTTTTCCCAGGGGATTGGGAGGTGAGGCTGACAGGCCTATAATTACCCGGATCTTCCTTCTTGCCCTTTTTGAAGACCGGAGTGATATTGGCTATCCTCCAGTCTT
>NW_011137984.1:0-529 GCF_000146605.3 Meleagris gallopavo
GAGGGACGCGATGGGGATGGACCGTCCTTACTGCCACGCAGAAGGGAGTTTCTGCAGTTCTCTGTCATGAAGAAAGAATAAAGGTTGGATGTTCCTTCTGAGTGGATGCAGTGCTGTAGGGGATGTCAGGTCACCATTCCTTTTGGGGTGCAGGAGGGAGCGGTGAGAAGCGACGTATTGCTTTGTGTTTTGGCTGTCAAAGAGGAGTTCTGTTTTTAGGAGCAGAAATACGGGCTATGATGGAAAATAGGAGGGATGGTGGATAGTGGGCAGAGGTTTGGTGACTGTGGCCATTTGCAGTCGAAGTTTTGCTGTTTTGCAAAGTGGGGTTCAGAATGGCAGCTGATGATGAATGGGAGCCGCTCGAAAGACAGGGTTCCACGGTTAGCTGAGGGCATTGAGCTGCTTTAGCATGCACTGGAACAGCTTGCCCAAGGAGGTTGTGGATGCCCCGTCCCTGGCGGCATTCAAGGCCAGGCTGGATGTGGCTCTGGGCAGCCTGGTTTGTTGGTGGTTGGCAACTCTGCAC
>NW_011137985.1:0-674 GCF_000146605.3 Meleagris gallopavo
GACACCCCCGCAGAGTCAAAGCCCAGGGCCCCATCCAGCCTGGCCTTGAACACCTCCAGGGATGGACGGGGCATCCACAGCCTCTCTGGGCAGCTGTTCCTGCACCTCACCGCTCTCATAGCAAAGAACTTCCCCCTGACATCCAATCTAAATCTTCCCTGCCTCAACTTCAAACCATTTTCCCTGGTCCTGCTGTTATCTGCCCTTTCCAAGAGTTGACTCCCCTCCTGTTTGAGGCTCCCTTTAGGTCCTGAAAGGCTGCAATGAGCTCACCCCGCAGCCTTCTCTTCTCCAGGCTGAACAAGCCCAGCTCCCTCAGCCTGCCTTCGTAGGAGAGGTGCTGCAGCCCCCTGATCATCTTTGTGGCTCCTCTGGACCCTCTCCAACAGCTCCCTGTCTTTCTTGTGCTGGGGGCTCCAGCCCTGGACGCAGTGCTGCAGATGGGGCCTCACAAGAGCAGAGCAGAGGGGGGACGATCACCTCCCTGTCCCTGCTGGCCACCCCTCTGCTGATGGAGCCCCAGGGATCCCCATTTTGCTTTCCCAGCTGCAGGAGCGCACTGCTGGCTCACTTTCAGCTTTTCATCCATCGAGAGCCCCAGGTCCTTCTCTGCAGGGCTGCTCTCAAGGCTGCTCCTACCAGTCTGTACGGATGCCTGGGATTCCGTCCGGCCC
>NW_011137986.1:0-928 GCF_000146605.3 Meleagris gallopavo
TGCTGACGGCTGAAAGCGGCATTTGGGGAGAAACGCGATTTCTCGGCCAGCTACGGCAAAGTCTCCGGAGCGGTTCAGCGCGAATGCCGCTTTCTACGCGTGAGAGCGAAGGAGTGCGATTCCGATGCCGACAACTGCGAATTCAGCCTCCTGCACTACCTGCGAGTGGGGGGTTTTTTCTGCGCAGTCCTGAAAGGATCTCTCCCCACTTTCTGAAACGCTCTCCCTGAGAGCACTACAACTGTCGCTCCTCGAACTTGCAAATGCCTTATTAGAGAGGGTTTTCCCTTCCACTCTTTTCCTGTCTGAATGCAGATGTGTCGCAGTGGAAAACCTGACTAGAATGAATTGTGGCTCGAAATAAAGGCAGAGACATAGTATTCAGAGGTAGGCGTAGTGCATTCTGCATGTAGCCAAGGCGAAGTGCAAAGCGCTCCTTTCCGATGCGTGCACGGGAGCCCGCTCACTCGTCGGAGAAAAGCAGCCGGCTGAAGTGGCCCGTTCTCGGCAAGCGAGAAACACGAGACCGCTGCTGACGGCTGAAAGCGGCATTCGGGGAGAAGCGCGATTTCTCGGCCAGCTACAGCAAAGTCTCCGGAGCGGTTCAGCGCGAATGCCGCTTTCTACGCGTGAGAGCGAAGGACTGCGATTCCGATGCCGACAACTGCGAATTCAGCCTCCTGCACTACCTGCGAGTGGGGGGTTTTTTCTGCGCAGTCCTGAAAGGATCTCTCCCCACTTTCTGAAACGCTCTCCCTGAGAGCACTACAGCTGTCGCTCCTCGAACTTGCAAATGCCTTATTGGAGCTTGTTTTCCCTTCCACTCTTTTCCTGTCTGAATGCAGATGTGTCGCAGTGGAAAACCTGACTAGAATGAATTGTGGCTCGAAATAAAGGCAGAGACATAGTATTCAGAGGTAGGCGTAGT
>NW_011137988.1:0-618 GCF_000146605.3 Meleagris gallopavo
AATTCCGATGCCGAGAACGTGCGAATTCAGCCTCCTGCACTACCTCCGTAGGGAGCTTTTTTCTCCGCAGGCCAGAAAGGATCGCTCCCCACTTTCTGTCACGCTCTCTCTCCCTGGGAGCGAAACAAATGTCGCTCCCCGAACTTCCAACAGCCTTATTAGAGAGGGTTTTGCTCTCCACTCTTTTCCTCCGAGCATGCACAAGCGTAGCCATGGAGAACAACACCAAAAAAGAATTGCCGCTCGAAATGAAGGCAGACACGTCGTATTCACAGCTAGGCCTAGTGCATTCTGCATGGACCCAAGGCGAAAGTGCAAACCGCTCCTCTCCGACGTGCGGACACGAGACCGCTCGCGCGTCGGAGAAAAGCAGCAGGCACAAGTCGCCCGTTCTCGGCAAGTGAGAAACACGAGAGCGCTGCTGACGGCTGAAAGCGGCACTCGGGGAGAAGCGGGATTTCTCGACCAGCGTCGGCAAACTCTCCGGAGCGGTTCAGCGCGAGTGCCGCTTTCTACGCATGAGAGCGAAGCAGTGCAATTCCGATGCCGAGAACGTGCGAATTCAGCCTCCTGCACTACCTCCGTAGGGAGGTTTTTTCTCCGCAGGCCAGAAAGGAT
>NW_011137989.1:0-341 GCF_000146605.3 Meleagris gallopavo
TTCGCGCTGAACCGCTCCGGAGACTTTGCCATCGCTGGCCGAGAAATCGCGCTTCTCCCCAAACTCCGCTTTCAGCCGTCAGCAGCGGTCTCGTGTTTCTCGCTTGCCGAGAACGGGCCACTTCAGCCGACTGCTTTTCTCCGACGAGTGAACGGGCTCCTGTGCGCGCATCGGAAAGGAGCGGTTTGCACTTCGCCTTGGCTACATGCAGAATGCACTACGCCTACCTCTGAATACTATGTCTCTGCCTTTATTTCGAGACTCAATTCATTCTAGTCAGGTTTTCCACTGCTACACATCTGCATTCAGACAGGAAAAGAGTGGAAGGGAAAACAAGCTCT
>NW_011137990.1:0-456 GCF_000146605.3 Meleagris gallopavo
TCATCACCCTGAATATGTCTATGTGGCTCACTGTCATTAGGAAATGATAAAAGAATGGTGAGTGTACAAAATGTCCTTCTCTCTGCAACAGGCAAGGTACTTTTTGAACACCAAGAAATGTTACTATTCTGGATCCACATGACAGAGAAGTGCCTAACTCATGAAGTTACTCTTCCTTGTTTTCATCACCTCACACCCTCTACTGGCAACCCGGCCCAGCGTCTCGCCATTCTCAGAGTGAAACACTTCTTTCTATCATCAAACTTAAATGTCCCCTCTTTTGGTTTAAAGTTGTTCCCCCTTCTCTTTTCACTATCAGTCTCAGCCTAGTGTCATCAGCATACTTACTCAGGGCACACTCAATTCTACTGTCTACGTTGCTGATCGAGTTGTCAAAGCGCATGAGCATTCGCATGATGAGTGTAGGAAACGTCAGGTAGTTCTCAGTGCAGCTTA
>NW_011137991.1:0-502 GCF_000146605.3 Meleagris gallopavo
CATTTTCTCACAGATATAGCAATTTTATCCGAAGCATAGTGTAGTCAGAAATAATTTGTTTTGCCCTTACATGGAGAATTATTTCAGAAAAATAGATGATCTTTTCCCTTTACAATCTTACAGTAGGCTTGTATTTCCCGGGAAGAATTTCAACTCAAATGGAGAAAACAGATATTTCTTGGAGAAAGTGCCTTTTCTTTGAGAAGGCTGATATTTGCGGTATGAAATGACATCTCTTTTGCCGGGAACTTGTTTTTCTCGTTGAAAAGGTGTAATTTTTGGAATGAGACTGGTATACCTGAATGGTAATGGGATATTTCTGATTCATTAGATATTTGTGATTGTAAGGTAATAGTCACCGGAAGCACACACGAAAACGTATTGTCAGTCTAAAACAAGATCAATGCACTTAGGACATAACACAACGTCGAGGATTCTGTCGGCACAAAAAACTCCAGTTTGCTGCCATTGAGAAATCGGAAGTGCGGTAAATCGCGAGTGT
>NW_011137992.1:0-605 GCF_000146605.3 Meleagris gallopavo
GCTTAGCTGAAGGTTCAGATTTAAGGGGCACTACAGTACCTTACAAAAGCAGTCAGAGTGATGGTGGCAAGAAAGCCAGTATCAGTAAGATTTCTAACTTAGAGGACAAGAAAAATATAAGATATTTGGAAAAAAATCCTACTTTTTAAATTTCCTCTCTTGGGAAGGGGGCTCTTCTTGACATTACTTTTCAAAAGAAAGCTGAACACCTTCTTCCCTAGCAAAAGAGTAAATCTATAAAGCCATGATTGTTCAGGTCACTCATTCTAGGCTAGAAGATTCCAGAGGAATATAAATTGCTTTTTTACCAGCAATCTAAGTACGTCATTATCTACAGAGAATTTGCCTTCTCCCCATAATAATATCCCAGCTCTCAAAATACACTCATCCTTTAAAAAACAATCACTTGCAAATTTGAATATAACCAAATTCTGTAGGGAAACACTTCAGCTCAGCTTGTTTTCCAGTGCTGCTCCCCTCCCTCCTTCCCCGATTTGCTGTTGGTGCCGTGAGGATTGGTGTAAGATGAAGCCAGTCAGCAGGACCTTCCTGCACCGTACCACAGCCTCCTCGCTGTGCTCAGCTTAGGTAGTGGGTTTGCACCT
>NW_011137993.1:0-414 GCF_000146605.3 Meleagris gallopavo
TTATCCAAAATAATGTCATGACTGGCTTATTCTGGGCACTGATCTGGCTAACCTGGGAAGAACCACCGCTCATGAACTGCTCTTGATAAGCTATCAAGGCAATAATTGAGATTAATTGGTTGTAGTTTTATCTTAACTACTGGCCTAAACCATGGAATGGAACACTATCTCTTCATGATTAGTGCAGGGCTAGAAAGTTCTGAGTCTTTGCAAATCTTTAAAGACCCTGTCTTTAGCATGTAATGCCTCTGTGCAGTCTAGGAGATTACCTGTCTTTTAGTACATGCACTCCATACTTCTTTATTTCTCTTACTCACTTTGTGTAACATGGCGTTTATTGGGTGTGTCTGAAGAACTTGAAACCTGACTGGAATCCGAGTCAGTGCTGTGCATATAATTATATTCGTTCACTTC
>NW_011137994.1:0-394 GCF_000146605.3 Meleagris gallopavo
GTATGGACTCCCACTACAGTCCAGAATGTCAGTCAATTTTAAAATAATAAAATTATTATTTTCCCACTCTGGGCATCACTTAAAAATGTTCTCCACAGGTTGTTTGCATGCGCTGTCATTTCTAGGCAGCAATTGATCTTTAGCTCCAAACTAACTCACCATGATCAGAGTGCACTTCCGTTGGTGCTTGAAAGATACACTTTGTTGTACTCCAGAGGTATATCTTGTTTGAGGGCAATTGGGTTTCCCAGCTCACTTTCCAGCTACTGAGATGCTTTCTGGGAAGCATCTTCCAGCACTGGCTGGCTGTAAGAGAAGAATCAAGCATCTCCTACTCTACAGCCATCCTCTTGAAGAATCAGCTCTTCCATTTCCCACCCATGACATCGCTTGC
>NW_011137995.1:0-301 GCF_000146605.3 Meleagris gallopavo
GTCATAAAATCATAGGGGTTGGAAGGGACCTCCAGAGATCATCAAGTCCAAACCCCCTGCCAAAGCAGGTTCCCTACACCAGGTCGCACAGGTAGGCGTCCAGGCGAGACTTGAATATCTCCAGAGAAGGAGACTCCACAACCTCCCTGGGCAGCCTGTTCCAGTGCTCTGTCACCCTCACCGTGAAGAAGTTCTTACGCACATTTGTGCGGAAATTCCTATGCTGCAGTTTCTGGCCGTTTCCCCTCGTCCTGTCTCCACACACTGCTGAAAACAGTCTGGCCTCATCACTCTGCCCCCC
>NW_011137996.1:0-451 GCF_000146605.3 Meleagris gallopavo
GGGATTGGTAGATGTTTGTACAGGGTTGCCACCCTGGGAACGAGTCTTATCAGCCCTGAAGGAAAGATAGCCCTTAAAGGCTTGATCTGAAGCCTGAGATGAAAAAGTGGAATACTGTTGAAAAAGGTATCCGGTCTTTGAGGGAAACAGCCATGATGGAAATGTTGTATGAAAAGCACTGGTCACATACTTACAGACATAACATATACATTTTCATTACGTTCCACAAAAAGGGGCCGGAATTCTAAGAAATTATGAACATATTGTCCCACCCTCTTGAGCATGAGTCCTACAAATGTGGTGGGGGTCTCCAGCGGTCACTGGATGAGGGCCAGCAGTCTACCCCACTGTGAACTCCCAACTTCTTAAGGGGCAGGGACCCCCAAGTCCTTCTCCTCAGGGCTGCTCTCAAGGAGATCTTCCCCCAGTCTGTATAAGTGCCCTGGATGGC
>NW_011137997.1:0-450 GCF_000146605.3 Meleagris gallopavo
AGTTGAGTGTGAATTCTTCTCTAATAGAATGTTACAGGGAAAGGAGAGTACCTAGCATACACTGTGTGTAATGTTTTAATTAGAGGAGGAGGTGATCAGCATAATCAATTCCCAACTGGTTTCAAAATTCAATAATTCAATTTCAAGTTTATGCACATGAAACCTGACTTAGGGATCTTAGAAGAGCAACTCATCTAGTCTCAGATAAAGAGAGTGCTGAGTCAGACTGTTAGGCATGCTGTTTTTGTACAAAGATCACGCTTACCCGTTCCAATTGTTTCATGTAATTCATAGTACTTGAGAATTTCCTGGTAGTCGCTGACAGACATCCTGGATTCTGCAAGCCCTTCAGATCCTCCAAGCACCTGCAGTGAGGAAGAGCAGCAGTGTTCACATCCCACTTAGGACACACTCTTACAAGCAGAAGGTGCAGCTCCAGCACTGCCCATC
>NW_011137998.1:0-438 GCF_000146605.3 Meleagris gallopavo
ATTCCAGACAAGCTACCCGGTAAGGAGGGCTGTGCAGGGGAGGGCAGCATGGGGAAGAAAAGCAGGAGGCTGCTTCTCAGGTGTTTCCCATCTGCCTTGCAGATGGACTGCCCAACACAAATGGTAACAGATGATCCCGAGGGCCTGAGGGCAATAGGAACAACTGGTGTTCCTTTCGTCAATAAAAAAAGATAAGTCAGTCCCAAAATGGAGCCTGTCTTGCTCCAAAAAAATCCGTGAAATCTCCCGTGTTCTTCGCACAAAAGCTTTTCCACTGCTTGGCTGACTCCTGACCCCACTGCAGGTGCTGGCACCACACCACCTGACTGCAGTGGCTTTGTCAACGCGGCCATGCTGGCAGAATGAGACTCAAATGGCCATGGAAACCAATTCCAGACCAAGCCATACCGGTGAGCAGGGCTGTGCAGGGGAGGGCAA
>NW_011137999.1:0-456 GCF_000146605.3 Meleagris gallopavo
GTCCCTAGCAATGCAACCCAGTTGGCGAGCTTTTCTACTATCTAGCCACACACTGTCGGCCCCATTGTCCCAGTATCAAAGTAAACAAGTGGCAATAGGCTCATTTGGGTGATGTGAGAAGTCTTTTCTCAGACTTCGAATTTCATTCATTTTCAGAGATCGATCAACAATGGTAACAATATCTTGCTCACCTCTTACTTTTTCAGGACTTCTTGTTGCCCTTGTAGGCGTTGGTGACCGTGGTCTTACTGAGGGCCCCTCCCTGGACTCAGGGGTGCTTCTTGTGGATCTTGGAGCCACTCCTCTGGACCTCTTTCCTCCTCTTTCTTCTCTTCTAACTGAGTCGAGATTTCCATTTTCCATTTTTCCGTCCTCTTACAGGGGCAACTGACATCAATTGTGGTGCTTCCTGTAGTTGATCAGGTTGGTCAGTTCCAATGCTCTCATCCTCCAGTT
>NW_011138000.1:0-483 GCF_000146605.3 Meleagris gallopavo
AGATTTGTGCTTACTTGGTATCTGTATGATTAGTGAAGCGCTGTGGAAGAGTGTGAGCCGGCAGTACTCAGCCAGTGAGGAACCAGGCAGAAAGAGATCAGCGTCGGGCAGTAGGGGATAAAAGATGTAACGCTGCTTTCTCGGGGCGCCCCTGCTTGCAGGAGGCCCAACATTGCAATGTGAATAAAATCTGCTTTATCAGAGAAACCGTCCTGGAACATTACTTGGGTATTTCCAACACTCTCTAAGTGCACCTGGCCATCCAGGGCAGTAAGTTAGTGAGTAAGTGATGGAAACCAGTCCTGGTCAGACCCACTCATCAGCAGGGCCATCTGAGAGCACAGAAATGTTTCTTTCAGCAGGGTTATCTGGCCGAGGACTCCTAAGGGCTCTGCGCTTCTCTGGGTTATGTGCTCAGCTTTGTTGCAAAGGGGGAAGTGGGGGTTGTGTCCCCATCTTGGGCAGAGACCTGAGGCAGCCCGG
>NW_011138001.1:0-440 GCF_000146605.3 Meleagris gallopavo
CTTATCAGTGTTTGGGGCTAGGAGTCAGAGGAGGGCTTTCTTCTTACAATGATCCGTAGGGGATCATCTGAACCTGCCAGTCCTCACAGTCTGAGGCTGGATTGGTGAGTCCTTTAACTTGTGTATTATGAGGCCAACATTTTTCAGTGGTTTGAACAACTGTCTCTGTGATCAGCAGAACTTGGAAGGGTCTGTCCCACTAGGGCTGAAGTTTAGCTTCTATCCAAGACTGGATCAAATATCCAGTCTCCAGGTTGGAAGTTGTGGATGGCAAACTCTAGTGGCATGGCTTGGGCCAACAGTCCTTGGTGTGTGAGAGAAGGTAAAGATAACAAGTATATAGTTTTTGAAAAAATACATCTTTAGTTTCAAACTGAAGAATTCCAATCCCCTTTCTCAGGTAGGGAAAGTTCTGATTCTTAGCAGTGCTAGGGGTAAGC
>NW_011138002.1:0-474 GCF_000146605.3 Meleagris gallopavo
AGACTCTGCACCACCAACGACCCTCTGCGCTCTGCCAGTCAGCCACTTCTCAACCCACCTCACTGTCCACTCATCTATCCCACACTTCCTCAGCTTTGTTATAAGGATGTCGTGGGAGACAGTATCAAACGCCTTTCTAAAATCAAGGTAGATTACATCTACCGCTCTTCCCCCATCCACCCAGCATGTGACAGCATCATAGAAGGCCACCAAGTTGGTCGAGCACGACCTCCCCTTGGTGAACCCATGCTGACTACTCCTGATAACCTCCTTTTCTCCCAGTTGTCTGGAGATGGTATCCAGCAGAAGCTATTCCATCACCTTTCCAGGGACAGAGGTGAGGCTGACAGGCCTATAACTTACCCAGATCTTCCTTCTTGTCCCTTTTGAAGACCGGAGTGACACTGGCTATCCTCCAGTCTTCAGGGACCTCCCCTGTTGTCCAAGACCTCTCAAAAATGATGGAGAGCGGTT
>NW_011138003.1:0-856 GCF_000146605.3 Meleagris gallopavo
CGCCCGGAGCCACGTACTTCCCGTTCCTGGTGATGGCGGGCTCCACAAAGTAGCAGGGACCCGGCCCGCAGCTCTCGGCCGCAGGCGGTTTGGTTCCGCGAAACGTATACGCGGAGGCACGGGCTTTGGTGGGGCTGTGGCCCACAAAACCTAGGAGGAAATGCAAAAGAGAGCACACCCTTGTGCAGCTGCATCTTTCAAGCTCCTGTGGAACAGGCGCAGTTAGGCGCCCGGCCCCCCGACATTCCCTTCCCGTGTGACTTCTTCCTCCCAGACCAACGGAGGCGAGCCGTGCGGGGCCTCGCAGCGCACAAGAGTCAGACCCTGAGTGCAAACGCCTGCGCCAGTGCCTTGCAAAGTCACGGGAAAAAGAGAGCGGAGCTTTGGCCAGCACGCTGCTGTAGCCAGCAGTTTCCAAAGGCCTTCCCGCACCACGCGTGCAGGCGCTCCATAGCAAGAGCCCCCGGAGCGCCTCCGTGCAGCTGCCAAGCCGAGTCTGCGGAAGGCTCCGACAGAACGGGGAAAGGCTCGGGAGCTGCTCTGCCCCGTGACGTCCCCGATGCGCGTCCCGCCCTGGGGATGGTCGCCGTACCTGTTGTCCCCGGGATGGAATACTGGGGCCCGGGGCTGGGGAACTGGGCCGAGATGAGGCCGCGTGGGCGATGAGGTCTCCACGTCCCCACCCAGGCTCCGTCCATGCTACCAGGCACGTGCCTCCAAACCTAAAGGCGAGAGCAGAGCAGTTAGTGACGGGCCTCCCCCGGCAGAGGCCGCGGGTGAGCTTTGCTTCCCGCCCCCCCGCCCCTCGGAGCCCCAGAGGGGCAGGCAGAAGCGGGCCGCCTCCTTCGCTCAGCCG
>NW_011138004.1:0-536 GCF_000146605.3 Meleagris gallopavo
GTCACTTTTGCAACAGATAAAGTATAGAAGAATGTGTCCTCTTTCAGTAAGGATCATTCAACGCTCACCCACCTATTCAGCTGTACTGAGTGGTGGCCCTAGGGAAGCCAGCTCCTTCCCCACCCTCTGCTAGAAGGACATGCCACACAGAAGGATACAACAGAGCTGGGAGGGGAGCATTTCTCAGCTGGTCCTGACCAAGCCTCTTCCTCAGAGGTTTCTTCACTTCAGCTGTCCTAAACACACCCTTCAGATATCCCAGGAAACTTTCAGCTACTCCAGTCCTTGCCTTTCCATTAGGGATGGAGCAGAAATTCATTCATAGCAATTTCCAGCTTTAAAGTGCTGAGAATAAAAGCTCTAGGCTTTTCTTCTTCTTTTTTCTTTCTTTTTTTTCTTTCTTTTCCTTAAAAAAATAAAAAATAAAAATAAAAGACCATTGTAGGGTTGAGAGATTCAGAATATAAAGATGCTCCTGACATTTTTTTGTGCATTATTCAGCCCAATCTGTTTATGGGTCTTCATCAGTGATTGTG
>NW_011138005.1:0-691 GCF_000146605.3 Meleagris gallopavo
CATTTTCCCTTGTTCTTTCCTTTAGGTATTGAAAGGCTGTTACCAGGTTCCCTTGGAGCCTTCACTTCTCCAGGAGGCTGAACAGCCCAGCTCTCCTTGCTTACAGGAGAGGGGTTCCATCCTTGGGTTCGTGTTTGTGGCTGTACTCTGGATGCACTCGCACAGCTCCATGTCTCCCTGCACTGAGGACTCCGCATCTGGACGCAGCACTGCAGCTGAGGCCTCACCAGCGCAGAGCAGAGGGATGGGGATCTCCTCCCTTCGCCCGCTGACTGCGCATCTTTGGATGCAGCCCAGGATACGGTTGGCTTTCTGGGCTGGAAGGGCCCACTGCTGGCTTGTGTCCAGCTCCCACCCACCAGTACTCCCAGGCCTTATGGAGCAGGACTACGCTCAGTCCTTTCATCCCCCTAGCCATGTTTTGGTGGTGGCTGTTCCCTCATCCCAGCTACTGACCCTGCACTTGGATTTGTGCCCACTGCTCAGCCTGTTGAGGTCTCTGTGGATGGCATCCCGTCCCTCTGCTGTGTCACTGCAGTCCACAGCTTGGTGTCCTTAGGGTGCACTCAACCCCACTGTTGATGTCCCTGATGAAGGGGAAACCCAGATGCTTGTACCAACTGGGCGTAGAAGCCCTTGGGAGCAGCCCTGCGGAGGACTCGGGGATCCTGGTGGACAAAGAGCTGGACAT
>NW_011138006.1:0-383 GCF_000146605.3 Meleagris gallopavo
ACTCACCTGCTCCATCTGCCATGTCGGATCCGGATTTGGAGCAGAAGAGGACGTCTGTGTGGTTGATGATAAATTCCACCACAGCCGACTCTGTCTGCAGTTCCATGCAGGCAGCTCTTCCACTGGGGCAGGCAGACTCGTTCTGCTGTGATCTGTAGAAAAGGCAGCTTTTAGAAGTCATTTCTCCAAGATCGTTTCCCTGAGTCTGAATTCCTGCAGCCAAAAGCTGTCAAACTGGGCTCTGGAGACTTCCGCAGTGGGCAATCAGTGATGCCACTGAAGAGATTCTCCTGGCTGATCAAGGCCACACCAGTCCCATCTAAGCAAGAGAGCAGGAATGGTCATCTAGAAATTGTGCCGTGGGCTTGGAGAACAGTCCAGGC
>NW_011138007.1:0-821 GCF_000146605.3 Meleagris gallopavo
GAGGAGAGATTCAGCGTGAGGTGGCAAGGTGTGCTTGCTGCCCAGAAGGCCCACCCAGGCCTGGGTTGCATCAAGAGAAGCGTGGCCAGCAGGTCGAGGCGATTGCGGCCCTCTGCTCTCGTGAGAGCCCACGTAGAGCACTGTCTGGTTGTGGAGCCCTCAGCACAAGGAGGACGTGGAGCTGTTGGAGCAGGTCCTCGCAGATGATCGGAGGGCTGGAGCACCACCCCTAGGAGGACAGGGGTGAGAGAGCTGGGGCTCTTCAGCTTGGGGAAGAGAAGGCTCTGATGAGGCCTTATAGCAGCACTCCAGTACTGAAGGGGGTCTACAGGAAAGCTGGGGGGAACTTGTTAGTAAGGGTGGGTAGCGGCAGGACGAGGGGAAATGGCTTTGAACGGGAAGAGTGTAGGCTTAGACCGGGCATTTGGAAGAAATTCCCTACTGTGAGGCTGCTGAGGCACTGGGACAGGTTGCCCAGTGAGGCTGTGAACGTCCCCACCTTGGAGGCCTTCGAGGCCAGGCTGGATGGGGCTGTGAGCAGCCTGGTCTAGAGGGAGGTGTCCCTTCCGGCAGCAGGGGGTTGGAACGAGATGGTCTTAGAGGTCCCTTCCAAAACAAAGCAAACCAAACCATCCTGTGATTGTATGAAACTATGTACAGCGGTTCTTTTTAATACAAAACTAAACTCTATGATTACGTGACTCTCTATGGCTTTCAGTTAGGAATACATCATTTCAGCCATAGGAGACATTTTCTTTGGAATAAATAAATAATGTTCGAGGTATCCTGTTATGTCCTCAACGTTTGTATCGTCCGCGGAA
>NW_011138008.1:0-601 GCF_000146605.3 Meleagris gallopavo
CCCCCCATGTCCAGCACCATTCCACGGATGCGCAGGCTCCGTCCCTGCAACAACAGATCGTGTGTTGATTTCACAGACACCAGGAGCAGCACTGTCCCGTTAGCCCATGTCCACCTCCAAAAACCAAAAGACAAACCAAAACAGAAACTGATGTTGAAACTGCAACGCGCTTACACAAAGCATCATTGCTCTCATTCCTGCTCAGATGGCAACACAGGAACCCTGGTCTGCCTGACAGCTCTGCGTTCTGCAGAGCAAAGGTGCACCACCAAAGAAAAGGTGCACAAGTTGAGGAAGGTATTTTTTGGCCCTAAAAGGAATTCACTCAACTTAAGCGCCATTGTTGATACACAGACATCTGTCTCACTACTGCCATCCACTGCCACTGTTGGCATCTCCAACGCTTCCACGATGGTTACTTGACATCCCCTGCAGCACTGCACCCGCTCAGAAGTAATACTGAAAGTGCATTCCTCCATCCTTCATGACAGAGGACTGAAGAAACTCACTTTTGCGTGGCAGGAGGACGGTGCGTCCCCATCGCGTCCCTCTGTGCGCTGCAGGGCGCAATTAGATCTCTGGCAGTCAGCTGGATGCTGCT
>NW_011138009.1:0-433 GCF_000146605.3 Meleagris gallopavo
TCCTAAGTGGGATGTGAACACTGCTGCTCTTCCTCACTGCAGGTGCTTGGAGGATCTGAAGGTCTTGCAGAATCCAGGATGTCTGTCAGCAACTACCAGGAAATTCTCAAGTACTCTGAACTACATGAAACAATTGGAACGGGTAAGCGTGATCTTTGTACAAAAACAGCATGCCTAACAGTCTGACTCAGCACTCTCTTTATCTGAGACTAGATGAGTTGCTCTTTTAAGATCCCTAAGTCAGGTTTCATGTGCATAAACTTGAAATTGAATTTTGAAACCAGTTGGGAATTGATTATGCTGATCACCTCCTCGTCTAATTAAAACATTACACACAATGTATGCTAGGTACTCTCCTTTCCCTGTAACATTCTATTAGAGAAGAATTCACACTCAACTGGAAGCATTTTTGTTCTGAATTTTAGGTGGTTTT
>NW_011138010.1:0-456 GCF_000146605.3 Meleagris gallopavo
AAAGACTTACAGGTGCTTTAAAAATACCTGCTTTCCATCAACATGCATATTTTTACCAGTTTCAAAAGCATATTAATATCCTTTGTGACTTCTGTTAAAGTAAACAGAAATAATTGGAAAGGTGACAGATAAATTATTAGAAGACAGTATTTAGGATCTGCAATACAAACTAAGCAGAAAATAAGGTAGGCATTCTTCAGAGATAAATAATTTAAAAGAAAGTAACACTTTTACCTCAGCAGGGATGGTTAATTTAGAAGATTTTATATATATTAATTTATTTTAAGAACACTGTGTCTTCATTTTCTGCTATGCTGCATGTATAACTATTTGTTGTGGTCTAAATCTTAACTGAAAAAAAAATGCAGAGGTTATTATGTCAAATGTTGATATAACTGGCTCTAACCATCATTAATGTAATACTTGTTTAATTTTATTTTTTAATTTTTAGTTAAT
>NW_011138011.1:0-628 GCF_000146605.3 Meleagris gallopavo
TTGTCCACCAGGATCCCCGAGTCCTCCGCAGGGCTGCTCCCAAGGGCTTCTACGCCCAGTTGGTACAAGCATCCTGGGTTTCCCCTTCAATCAGGGACATCAACAGTGGGGTTGAGTGCACCCTAAGGACACCAAGCTGTGGGCTGCAGTGACACAGCAGAGGGACGGGATGCCATCCACAGAGACCTCAACAGGCTGAGCAGTGGGCACAAATCCAAGTGCAGGGTCAGTAGCTGGGATGAGGGAACACCCACCACCAAAACATGCTAGGGGATAGAAAGGACTGAGCGTAGTCCTGCTCCATAAGGCCTGGGAGTACTGGTGGGTGGGAGCTGGACACAATCCAGCAATGGGCCCTTCCAGCCCAGAAAGCCAACCGTATCCTGGGCTGCATCCAAAGATGCGCAGTCAGCGGGCCAAGGGAGGAGATCCCCATCCCTCTGCTCTGCGCTGGTCAGGCCTCACCTGCAGTGCTGCGTCCAGATGTGGAGTCCTCAGTGCAGGGAGACATGGAGCTGTGCGAGTGCATCCAGAGTACAGCCTACAAACGCGAACCCAAGGATGGAACCCCTCTCCTGTAAGCAAGGAGAGCTGGGCTGTTCAGCCTCCCCTACTGGAAAAGTGAAGG
>NW_011138012.1:0-550 GCF_000146605.3 Meleagris gallopavo
TTGTACCAACTGGGCGTAGAAGCCCTTGGGAGCAGCCCTGCGGAGGACTCGGGGATCCTGGTGGACAAAGAGCTGGACATAAGCCAGTAGTGTGCACTTGCAGCCCAGAAGGCCAACTGTATCGTGGGCTGCATTCAAAGAGGAGCGACCAGCAGGGAGAGGGAGGTGATTGTCCCCCTCGACTCGGCTCTGGTGCGGCCCCATGTGCAGCACTGCGTCCAGGCCTGGGGCTCCAGCACGGGAATGATGTGGAGCTTTTGGAGCAGGTCCAGAGAAGGGCCACGAAGATGATCAGAGGGCTGGAGCACCTCTCTTAGAAAGAAATGTTGAGGGAACTGAGATTGTTTGTGTGGGAGAAGAGAAAGCTCTGGAGATAGCTCATGACAGCCTTCCAAGACTCGAAGGGAGCGCATAAGCAGGAGGGGGCAACGGCTGTTTAGGAGGGTGGATAGCGATAGGACAAGGGGAAATGGTTTTCAAGTGAGACAGGGGAGGTTTAGGTTGGTTATTAGGAGGCAGCTTTTCACGCACAGGGTGGTGACGCACTGGA
>NW_011138013.1:0-697 GCF_000146605.3 Meleagris gallopavo
TGCTGAGACATTACTTATCACTAAAAGGAAACATTTGGGAGCATATTCACAACATCTGCAAAAATTAGAATTAACTGGGCTCAGTTAGTTTTCCTATGGCTCAGCTGGAGGAGGCAGGTGCCCTCAGACATCAGCTCAGGGGGTTCAGGGGAGACACCTGCACAGTGCTGGGATAATTCTGATGGAAACAATGTCTTCAGATATCACAGTTAAACCCATCCAAAATTAGCGTGCAGAGTCTTGTTTCTTGATCACCACTTCTTCCCCACCCTTTACTACTCCAAGCAGCTAGAACAAACTTCTGAGAAGAAATCCAGAGCAGCAGAGACCTGGCAGACCAGAACCAAGCACAGCTTGCAGGAGGGCAGTGCCCACTCCTTGCTACCACCCTGCTCCAGCAAGTTAAGGAGTCTGAGCCGCGCTGTCCTTTTGCAGTTGAGGAGAAAAGATTTTTGTCAGCTAATGCCAACATTTCTCACTAGGATACTCCCAAGGCATTGAAAGCTCTTCCCAGCACCAAACCCAGCTCACCTGTATGTTCTGCTCAGCCTGAGCTGTGCCCAGCTCACGCACACACCACAGCAGTGCTTCTGATGGGCTCTCACAGGGTGATCTGTTCCAAGGAGGCCCAAAGCTCTGTGTCCACATGCGGCACGCTCACCACAGCACCAGCTCTGCTCACCAGCTGTGGGACAAA
>NW_011138014.1:0-396 GCF_000146605.3 Meleagris gallopavo
AGTGATTCCTGCTTTCTTTCAGAGCTGTGAGCTCTGCTTTTCTGGAGGATCTCAAGCTGGATGGCTGTAATTCATGTGCTAATTGCATCCATGCGGTGTTTTTTAAGGGCATTGTGTGCATCCTTGTTGTGTTTTATATTACGTTCTGCGTCTCTTCTGATTTCATTTTGCAGCCTGATGGAGTTGAAGGATTGCCTGGGCTCCTCCAGTCAGTGGTGTGAGATGTGTCCAGCAGGTAATGAACATCATGCACCCCATGTTGGTGCGCTGCTTGTATGCAGGTAGGTTTGCGATGTGATCCGACTCCCCCATGCTGACCATCCACAGCTAGATCAAGTTGCTCAGAGTCTGACGCCAGGCTCACCTTGAAAGGCCAGCACACTCCACCATCGTCTC
>NW_011138015.1:0-569 GCF_000146605.3 Meleagris gallopavo
CCCCACTGCCTTCCATTACTCTTGGAAAGTAATGAAGAGGTAAGAAGGATAAGAGTGAGCAGCAATGCAACAAATAAAACTGAAAAAGACAAAAGACCCCCAGAAGCTCTGTTGGCCACCTGCATCAGAGCTAGAAAGAGTCTGGAAGACAGTAAACTGTTACCTATGCACGAGAAAGAGAAATAAAACAGCCCAGAAGAGTAGATTCTTTTGGCTATTTGGATTTATATTCTTTCTCTGCATTCCTTCTTGTCTCTTAATGCTAAAACTTTCAATAAATAAGCACAAATCTTAGCTTAGACAAAACTCTACTGGCCATCAACAGGCCATGACCACGTATCAGCAGTTGAGAGGATAATCTCACTTGTGTTGAGTTGGCCTTCAGGAGTAAGGAAATCATCCAACGCACACGGCACTGCTGCATTAAACAGAAACGTGTCCCCTGTTAAGGACTCTGACAACACAATAGACTTGGGAGCAAAGAGAAAGTACAGCCCACCGAATCCATAATTTGGATAATCCCCTTGCAAATAGCTGACAATCAACGCTGTCCACTCACAACAGATTCT
>NW_011138016.1:0-400 GCF_000146605.3 Meleagris gallopavo
TGTTTGTTACTTAGACAATAATTTTTAACTTTCCTCAGACATAGATGTTTATGAAGCCTGAAGTTCACTGAAATAGGATTATAAAACAAATGCCTAAGAAGATATGGCTGTTTGTTCACAATAGACATATTATTTCAAGGAGACCACAGGTTGTCTTTTTTCCTTCCCCCCCACCCCTTTTTCTAAGGTTTTGTGCCCAGGGCTTTAAGATGTTTCATGAATTTTTATTACATTTTACTCCCTTGTTTCATTTGTGGATTAAAAAAAATCAGGCAAGATGCAATACAAATATCATGCTAGATTTTTTTTTATTTTTTTTATTATTATTTATTTTTCTGTAAAAGGGTAGAAATTTGCATAAAGTCAGTCACATTTTCGTCTGATGAAGCATACTGTCCCA
>NW_011138017.1:0-351 GCF_000146605.3 Meleagris gallopavo
CATTCTGTGATTCTGTGACTAGGAAAGGCGTTACAACGGAGGTGTGATGGTGGGAGGACTGGCAAAGCAGAGAGGTACTATAAAGGAAGGGAAGAAGATTGCTCCCCCATATCAGAAGATTCCAGGTGCAGAGGAAAAAGCATCACCAAGGAGGGACCGCCAGAAGGAAATCCTTCCCTAGCTGCAGTCAGCCCTTGCATGAGCTCTGGGAGAGGCGCAGCCAGGCTCCAATCCTTCTGTCACACAGCTGAATTGCCTTCACCTGTGCTCCCAGGGCTGAGCAGCTCCTTTCTGCAGGTGCTCAACCAGTGCTTCAGGCTGGGACTCAACAGATCCCATGCATATGTGAAA
>NW_011138018.1:0-829 GCF_000146605.3 Meleagris gallopavo
ATTACTCCTCTCAAGGCTCTTGTTCTCTAATGTGTCTTTTCTTCTTCTGCTCTTCTCCTCTTGTGCTCATCTCCTCATTGCTTTGCTGTCTTGCCTGTATCCAACCGCTTTCTCTATAGCACTTTTCATCTTCTGCACTTCTTTCTTACCTGCATCCTTTCTTCTTCTTCTTCTCTTCTTCTCTTCTTTCTTTCTGTCTTGTCTGTATGCGCTCTTCCCTCTTCTGCTCCTTGAGTGCTCTTGTCAGCATCCAATCTGTGCGCCACAGCTCTACGTCAGACTTCATTTTGGGGTGGAGGAAGGTATGTAGGGCCAGATTTGTACCAGAAAAGCTGTTGTGCTGTGCCCAGAAGGTGATGAAGAAGAGCCGTCAGGAGCCAGCAGCACAAAGGCAGCGCGTTTCTGCGAAGGCCACAGCGTAAGCACACGTGAACTTGGAAGGACTCCTTTGTGTGTCTGCAGGAACTGGTTTTGAGTGGAGAATTTTCTGGAGTTGTTTCCAGTTGTTGCTCGGAGGAGCTGAGGCTTTTCTCCTCGTGTCTTTGCAGGAGAGCAGAGCGGAGGGAACGTCTGTGGTGAGATGCTCAGGTGAAATTGCCTTCCCCGCCCCAGCAGCCTGTTTGTGTCCATGTGATGCCCGGTGGAGAGAAGCCTGGTGTTCTGTGAGTAAGCCTGGCAGACGGAATAATGGTTCTGGCCTTTTGGGCAAGTGTGTGAGGAGAGGTCTTTTGGACAGGCTGTCCTTTTGTTGGTTGTTTTTTTGCTAGGAATGTCCATTTCAGTTGTTAGTTGCGATGGTTGTTGGTGGTTGTTTGCTAAAATATTGGTC
>NW_011138019.1:0-433 GCF_000146605.3 Meleagris gallopavo
ACTGTGCCAGCAATGGAATGAGGACAGAGATGCAGATTAGGAGACAAGTGTCTGGAGAGCAGTACTAGGACAGGGTGTAGAGGTGCTGGTGGTAGCAAGTTTAACATGAGCCCTGGCAGCCGGGAGGAGGGGCACAAAGCTGCTAAGAGGACTGGAAGGTGTGTGCTGTGGGGAGAGGCTGAGGGCACTTGCATTGCCTAGTCCAGAGAAGCAAAAGGCCAAGGAGATGGTCTCTTAGTTCTCTGCAAGTCCCTGAGGAGGGAAGTGCAGAGGAAGGTGCTGTGTTTACCTGGGAGCCAATGACAGGACGCTCAGGAATGGCACAGAGCTGCATCAGGGGAGTTCAGACCAGACAGTGGAAAAACATTTCTTTACTGTTAGTGAGGCCAGCTGCTGACACAGGCTTCGTAGGTGGTGGTTGATTCCCCACCAA
>NW_011138020.1:0-533 GCF_000146605.3 Meleagris gallopavo
TTATTTTTGTTATTTGTTTCTTTGTTTTTGATTTATGTTGGTTTTGGTTTTTTATTTTCTGGGGGGTTTTTTTGCTTTGTTTTTTGATTTTTTCTTTTTGTGTTTTTTTAATGTCTTTTTGTGTGTGTTTTCATTTCTTTTTTGTCATGTTTTTCTTTTCTATGTTTTATGTGTTTTGCCTGGTTTGTCTCCTTTTGTATTCTCGTTTTTTTTAACTCTTTCTTTGTTCTTTGCTTTTTTAGGTTTTCTGTTTTCTTTTGTTTGTTTGTTTTGTTTTTGCCTTTTTATTTAATTTTTACTTTTTTGTTTTTAGTTTTTGTTTGTTTTTTGTTTTGAATGCCGTTGTTTTCCTTTGCTTTCTTTTGTTTTTCTTTAGTTCCTGATGGTTTTTTTCTTTGCTTTCCACTGTTCTCTTCAGCTTGGTTAGATTTTCTTTGCAGTTACTTCCTCTTGCATTCGCTTGTTTTTTCCACCCTTTCTTTGTCTGAATCCTTTGCTTTGCCATGATATTGCACTGTATGTCTTTGCTTTTT
>NW_011138021.1:0-574 GCF_000146605.3 Meleagris gallopavo
TTGCCATTGCTGCAGTGCGTTCTCACCCCCAGGGATGGTTTCCCCTCCATGTCCAGTAAGGATATCCCGTCCAAGTGATTGCCAGTCGTCACCGCCCAGAATCGTGTTTAAGCAGCCCCTGGCTAAGAACTTAAACTGCCAGCATCAATTACCAGTTCTTGAAAGTGGGAGCAGCCATCGTCGGCCAGTTAGACGTATGGCAGCAATGAAAAGGAGTGATTTCTGTGGGACAGCCCTGATGCAGCTGAGAGCAGTGCAGGAATGAGTCAGTGCCTGTGCAGCGTATGCCGACTTGTTGCTGTGAGCTGGTCCTGTGTGCCTCGAAGCACGTCACTGACTTTGTATCGTGGACTTTTTCTCCTGGCTTTGGCTGTATCTCGGGGCATTGCTAGCGAGGACAGAACAGACAGCGTTGTCTTTTCTGCTCTTCCCTCTTCTGTGTTTCCCTTTTCTGCTCTTCTCTTCAGCTACACTGCAGCTCCTCTCCCTCAGTGTTAGCCACTCCTCTTCTGCTCTTCTGCTGTTCTTCTCCCTTGTATCCTCCCTCACTCCTGCATCTGTACTCCTCTTCTGC
>NW_011138022.1:0-889 GCF_000146605.3 Meleagris gallopavo
TGTACATATTGAACAATAATCTCAGCTTACTGTATTTTGCAGGCTTCTTGCCCAGTGTATAATCAAGGCAGGCTGAAGGCCGTGCTTCTCCAGCGCTCGCAGAGTACTTAATCCATGCTGGACAAGAAACTTCAGGTTTGTCACTGATTCTGGCCTGAGTAACAGAAGAAACAGCCCTCAGTTAGTATTTGCTCTTTTTCTTCTAGTCACATGTCACTTGTTTGATGAAAAGAACAAGTAGCTTTGCTTCTAGCTCTGCTTTAGAAATGCTATACGAGAAACATGAAGCCCACTTGGAGAAAGCTCTTTTGGGTCTCAAACCCCTCTTGCAACAAAACATTCACGTCCAAAACACTCCAACCAAGCAAACTAGTTTTACACAATCTATGGGAATCCGTTCAGAAGCTGTCTAAAGGCTTGTTTCAAATACTTCCAAGCAGAAGAATTCTTACGTTGTTTTTTTCTGCATAAGAGCACGAACAGCATCCCACCAGGATCTTTGCTTCTCAGTAGAGAACTGTTTGCACAGCAGCAACGGTAAGAAAGGTGGCTGATGGGTTTCATCACGACTGTTAAACTTCTCTTGCAGTTCCAAGTTGCAAGTGAATACCATCCCGAGTAGGAATACCTGTTTTTGTAAAAATAAACAAACAAAGGAAAATATTAGGTATCGGAAGAAAGAAAAGAAAGAAAAGAAAGGAAAAGAAAGGAAAAGAAAGGAGAAGAGGAGAAATAAGAGCAAATAGCATTTAAATGCACTTCAGATCTTGGAAAGTGTACTGACTTCAAGGTCCAACAGGCAAAGGGATTCAGGAGCATCTGTCTCAAGCCTTGATGTTTCCTGGGGCAAGTGAAAAAGCTGCTTTAACAGTTGCCGCACTGGGGGTAA
>NW_011138023.1:0-778 GCF_000146605.3 Meleagris gallopavo
TGAAGAACGCATTTGCTAAAATGTAGGACACAACGAGAGGTTTTTATCTCCCTACTCAATGTGTCCATTAGGGAAGCAATATTGGGTACGGCTGCATGAACAGGAGGCGTGACCTTATTTAAATTCCCTATAATCTACTGTCATTCTCCATGTGCCATCCAACTTTCGCACTGGCCATATGTGGGAATTGTATGGGCTGTTGTAAGGGCAGGTCTTATAATGCCCATTTTTCAAATTCTTGCTACTGTTTTTTGATTATTTCGTCCTGCCCACCCGGGAGTCTGGACTGTCTCACATTAGTAACCCGGCGCGGTTTTCGGCAGGCAAATTGGCCCATGTTTCACATGGCCTCTTTAATATTACCTGCCACCGCCCGGATCCTAATACATCTCTGTCGGATTCTGAACTCTCCCACGGTTGTGTGGAGAGCCAGAGCGCATAGAATATCTATGCCCAAGATGTATTTCTGGACTGGGGCAATAGATACCTTATACTCCCGGGGTGGGAGACGCCAACCCCCAGTTTTAACCACGTTTGGGTGACAGGAATAGTTTGTCCCCCAAAACCACCAATCATCACTCTGTTTCCATGAAATTTGTTGGGATCTCCATAAATGATTGATGTTTCTGCTCCAGTGTCCACTAATGCCATAACTCGCTGAATATTTTGGGGGGACCAATAAATCGGTAATTCTACATAGAGCCTCCGGTGCCGCCTGGAGGCCCTAGGGGGACTAACATCCCCCGTCACGCCATGAACTGTGCTAGGGCCAATTCTT
>NW_011138024.1:0-408 GCF_000146605.3 Meleagris gallopavo
TAGTTTTCTGGTCAGAAAAAAAAAATAATCCAGCTTTTATTGTTTTTTTGTTTGTTTGTTTTAAATTTTTTTTTTCCCAGTAAAACTGGAACTTTCCCGTAGAAAACTGCTATTTCACAAATAGCCCTGGGATCCTTCGGTCAGCTCTAACGCTGTACTTGTAGCATCCCACACGAGAGCACAGCCTGGGCACACAGACAGCCCGCGAGGGGTTCGGACTTCAGGGCTGTCACGCAGCTGTAAATCACCGCGGGTGACACACGGCCGAGGAGCGAACCTCCCCGGTGATCTCCTCACGCCTCGAGGCGGCGGTCGGAACGCAACAGCTCGCAGCGCGCGCCCAGCATCACCCCCAGCACCCCGCCGCCAGCTCGCGTTGCGACCCCACCCCCGGTAGGCGGAGCCTCA
>NW_011138025.1:0-626 GCF_000146605.3 Meleagris gallopavo
TTTTTGCATTTTCATGTTGCTGCAATGGGTGCTGCAGAGGCTGCATGGGTTGATGTTGGTTTCCTCGGTTTGTTTTCCATGTTGTTTTTCTGTGGTTTCTGCCTTGGTTTCCTGCTCCTTCTGCATTGCAATGCATTGGGTTTTTTTCCAGGGGTTTGTTTTATTTTCCCTTTTGTTTCTATTCTTGGAACTGCTTTTCCTTTCCTGAGCGTATTCCCCTCTGTTTGTGAGGATTTCAAGTGATTCTGCTTTGCTCTCCTTGGCTTTTTATTACTTACGCTTTCTTTTCTTTTGCTCGTCTTTCCTGGCTTTGGTTTGTTCTTCGGTTATTGTTGGTATCGATGCCTTGCATTGCTGTTAAATTTTCATTCTTTCTTTCCATTGTTAAGCACTGGTGAGCTTTGTTCTCTCTTTACTTTGCTAGGATTCTTTGCTTTGCCATGCTAGTGTATTGAATTCATTGGCTTTCCTCTTGTATTTCTCATCCTCGCTTTGCTTTGCTTCGTTTTCATTCCTTGTTTTGTTTTGTCTTTTTTTTATTTCTCATTTTTTTCTGTTGTGAGGCTTTTTTGTTTGCTTTGCGTTGTCTTTGTTTCCTATTTGTGGGTTCTTTGTCTTTCCATCTT
>NW_011138026.1:0-444 GCF_000146605.3 Meleagris gallopavo
TTCCTTTTGGGGTGCAGGAGGGAGCGGTGAGAAGCGACGTATTGGTTTGTGTTTGGGCTGTCAAAGAGGAGTTCTGTTTTTAGGAGCAGAAATACGGGCCATGATGGAAAACAGGAGGGAGAAGGCTCATACCTGGATAGTGGGTAGAGGTTTGGTGACTGTGGCCATTTGCAGTAGAAGTTTTGCTGTTTTGCAAAGTGGGGTTCAGAATGGCAGCTGATGATGAATGAGAGCTGCTCGAAAGACAGGTTTCCACGGTTAGCTGAGGGCATTGAGCTGCTTTAGCATGCACTGGAACAGGTTGCCCCAAGGAGGTTGTGGATGCCCCGTCCTGGCGGCATTCAAGGCCAGGCTGGATGTGGCTCTGGGCAGCCTGGTTTGTTTGGTGGTTGGCAACTCTGCACATAGCAGGGGTTGAACTGGATGAGCATTGTGGTCCTTGCA
>NW_011138027.1:0-448 GCF_000146605.3 Meleagris gallopavo
GGGATGCATCTCATTGGGATCCATAGACTTGTGGATGTATAAAATAAACAGGGTGGACAAATAATTGTGGATATATAAAATAAAACGGTCCCAGATCGGTCAAACCTGATTTCCCATTGGTGCGCCCACGTTGACTACTCCTGATAACCCTCTTTTCTTCTACTTCCTTGGAGATGACATCTAGAATAAAGTACTCCACCATCTTCCCAGTGACAGAGGTGAGGCCTCCTGGCCCATAGTTTGTTATCTTCTTCTTCCTGCCCTTTTTGAAGAGTGAACTGACACTGACTATCCTCCAGTCCTCGGGCACTTATCCTGTTCTGTGTGAGCTTTTAAAAATGCAAGAGAGTTGTTCAGCAGTCACTTCTTCCAGCTCCCTCACTGCTTGTGGGTGCATCCCATCAAGGGCCGTGGATCTGTGTGCATTGAGTTTGCCTGGCCTGTTCTA
>NW_011138028.1:0-449 GCF_000146605.3 Meleagris gallopavo
GGTCCTCATGTTGATCCAGGGGTTCCTTAGCTTAATCCAGAAGGGTTTGGAGATATCCCAGAAGGATTCTGTAGGGTCCAGGCGGGTCTCCGGGTAGGTCTAGGGTATCCTTGGATTCATTCAGAAGGGTCTGGGGATGACCCCAGAGAGGACTTGTCAGGTCCAGGAGGTCCTGAGGTGGGTTTCAAAGGGTCCTTTCTTCTGGAAGCGTCTGGAGATGAGCCAGAGGGATTTGGGGGTGACCAGGGTGTCCCCAGGGTCCCCTGCAGTCCTCCAGAGGTCTCAAAATGGGAATTTTTGAGGGACAGCCCCCACATAGTGACGCGTCCTCCCTCTGCTTTGTCCCCGCGGGATCGCCCCAAACCATCTGTTTCTATTAAAATAAATACTGTGTTGATTTCATTGCTATTTTTTTCCCAACTTCCCTTCAGAAATGGATGGTTCCTGCC
>NW_011138029.1:0-537 GCF_000146605.3 Meleagris gallopavo
CGCGTAGAAAGCGGCATTCGCACTGAAACGCTCCTGAGACTTGCCATCGCTGGCCGAGAAATCGCGTTTCTCCCCAAATGCCGCTTTCAGCCGTCAGCAGCGGTCTCGTGTTTCTCGCTTGCCGAGAACGGGCCACTTCAGCCGGCTGCTTTTCTCCGACGAGTGAGCGGGCTCCTGTGCGATCATCGGAAAGGAGCGCAGAATACACTACGCCTACCTCCGAATACTATGTCTCTGCCTTTATTTCGAGCCACAATTCATGCTAGTGAGGTTTTCCACTGCTACACATCTGCATTCAGACAGGAAAAGAGTGGAAGGGAAAACAAGCTCTAATAAGGCATTTGCAAGTTCGAGGAGCGACAGCTGTAGTGCTCTCAGGGAGAGCGTTTCAGAAAGTGGGGAGAGATCCTTTCAGGACTGCGGAGAAAAAACCCCCATCGCAGGTAGTGCAGGAGGCTGAATTCGCACTTGTCGGCATCGGAATCGCACTCCTTCGCTCTCACGCGCAGAAGCGGCATTCGCGCTGAACCGCTCCGG
>NW_011138030.1:0-737 GCF_000146605.3 Meleagris gallopavo
TTTTCTTTCATCTGTTGCTTTGCTTTGCTCTTTTTTCCTTTGCTCTGCTGTATGAGAGCTGTTGAACCACAGCCTGAACCACTGATGGAGCAGCTGAGGAAAGGACCCAGCCAGCCCTGGGAGCACAGGTGAAGGCAGTTCAGCTCCGTGGCTGTAAGGGGCAGAGCCTGGCTGCCCCTCTCTTGGAGCTCGTTTGAGGGCTGACTGCCGCGGGGGAAGGGTTTCTTTCTGGCAGTTTCTCCACTGTGGGGTTTGTTCTGTGGGTGTAAATCCTTGGAGGTGAGTGGGTGGGCAGTCCTTTTCCTACCTTCTTAATATACTGCCATTGCACTGGTGTTTCTGCTGTTACTTATGTTATGGCTTTCTTATTTGCTTTGTGTGTGTGTGTGTGTGTGTGCTGGTGCGAGGGGGGGAGGGGGCCGGGGGCCGGGGCCGTCACGGCCGGGCCACGTTTCCATTTCTTTGTGTACTGGTGTGTTGTTAAAACACGTTCTCTCCGTGTTTGTTGTCATCCCACTTTCTTCCCTCTGTTTTGCAGGTCAGCTCGTGCTAGAAGTGATGGTGTCACTGTATGAATGAAGGTCAGTCCAGGAGCAGCTGCTGATGGAAGGAATGAAGCCCAACGTTACTAAAACTGAAGCATCTCCTGGTAAAGGTGTCAGAGCCGGCAGCAATGATGTCTGTCACTGTACAAACCAGAGGGCTGGCTCCTCCAAGTGCTTGCTGACTGATGTGTG
>NW_011138031.1:0-467 GCF_000146605.3 Meleagris gallopavo
ACAGTCAGGTTAGAGAAATTAGTTAACTGGTGGCCAGAACAAAAGCTCAAGCATCTTGAGGAAAGCAAAACCCCAGGTCCTAGGGCCTCTCCCAGGGAACCTAAACGGCTATCCAAGCCATTAGAAAACTGATGTCTTCGCCCCTCCCAAGTGAGCGGGGTGGGGCGGATAAGGGTGAATACATTAGAAAGCTCACAACAAAGGGAAACAAGATCCTCGATTTTAACACCTTCTGTCCAAAAGGCCTCACCACTCTTGCCAGTTATCCTTGTGAGTCACGATTCAGTGGCTGATAAGCTAGGGAAACCCTCTTATCTCCCTGGCCAGACTGTGTCGATTGACTCAGCTAACCTGAGGCCAGTTTCCCTAACCTCAACGGAATCCCTTGACAAATATCCTTGGAAGGCTAAAGACACCCCGAAAAGGAACTGTGAAATCAACACTTGCTGCATCGCTCCCTCGTTTTT
>NW_011138032.1:0-345 GCF_000146605.3 Meleagris gallopavo
CGTAGCTGAAAATATGTAATGCTGTTATTTCTGTAGAGATACTGCTAGCTTTCCCTCTGGTTTGAGGGAGTTTTGATAACATTCCTTGCTAGCTGTTCTCCATAGTTCAGGAGTGATACACTTGGAAAGGAGTTGTAGCATCTTGTCTGGACTTCAGTAGAATCCAAGATTAAAGATTCAAAGATGAATAAATTCAGCTGGTGAAAGAATTGCTGATGCTGTCAGTGTGACTTCTGATTTTCAAGGTTTTGATGTCTCTGCACCCAAGCCTTTTTATTTATTTATTTTTTTTTTTACAACTCCTTCTTTAAATAGCCTTAGAAAAAATAATTACTTAATGCATTG
>NW_011138033.1:0-427 GCF_000146605.3 Meleagris gallopavo
TTATTTCCAGAACAGTGAAGGAGGCTTTAGAACCACTCGGAGTTAAGTGGGAATTCCACACTCCGTGGCACCCCCAAAGCTCGGGGAAAGTAGAGAGGATGAACGGAGAAATCAAGAAACAACTTACTAAATTAGTGATAGAAACTAAGATGTCCCGGATTAAATGTTTACCACTGGCACTATTAAATTTAAGGACCCAGCCTAGGACAGATGCAGGCATTTCTCCTTTTGAAATGTTATGTGGGATGCCATAGGACTTAGAATTAGCAGTAGAACATCCAAAGATTGAGGAATACTCCTTACGGGAATATAGAGTGGAGTTAATGAAAAGGAGGAACGAGCTCAGAAGGAGAGGCCTGCTTGTACAGAGGCCACCCCTGAATATGGCAATCCATCAGTTGAAACCAGGAGACCGAGCATGGATCAA
>NW_011138034.1:0-580 GCF_000146605.3 Meleagris gallopavo
CTATTGTTCATTAACTGCATCACAAATTCATGTTTCGTCTCAATTCGCAATTATAGTAGCTAGTTCTTATTCCTCCTCTAATACATGTGTATATATATTTACACAAAAATCTGCTGTACTGTTCCACAGATTTAGGACATGCCACAGATTGTTCAAGATATTAATGTTATTTAGATCAGAGGAAGAAAAATTATAGTTCTCAACCATTCATTTAACAAACCAAAAAGTTTAATAACTGACCATTTGTCTGGTTAGGGTCTACTGTTTTTCTGCTGCTGTACCTGTATGTGAAGACGTTTCTTATGGCAGAGATATCTATCTTCTCACAAACTGAGATCCAGGAAATTGCAATGTGAAATCTTGGAAAAACTCAGAAAAAGTTTTAAACTGAAAAATTTAATATTTCATTTTTAATTACTATTACTCATACAATCATAGTTCATTAAATTTTTTATATAAATGTATTTCTTATATAGCTTAATTTTCTTTTTATACATGGGGGGAGTGAATATATTTTATTAGAAAACATACAATTTGAAAATCGTACCTGTAATGTAGGGGACCACAGCGTGGCCCTAAT
>NW_011138035.1:0-381 GCF_000146605.3 Meleagris gallopavo
GCTCACGTTCAGCTTTTCATCCATCAGGACCCCCAGGTCCTTCTCCGCAGGGCTGCTCTCAAGGACCGCTCCTTCCAGTCTGTACGGATGCCTGGGTTTCCTCCGGCCCAAGTGCAAACCCTGGGAACCCAGTGGAACCTGGGGCCGTAGCAACCCGTCTACCTCGAGAGCCCCATCAGCGTCCTGCAGCTCCTGGAGCCGGGTGACGCTGTCACCCTGCCTGTCCATGACTGTCCCACGCCGTCCCCCCTGCCCATGGTGGCACAACCGCAGCGCGGTGCCACCGTCATTGAAGAGGTGACGAGGAGGGGCACGAGGGAGGGGGGCTGGGGGACAGGTCGGGGGACAGTGGTGGGGTCTGCATGGGTGTGACGTGGGGTC
>NW_011138036.1:0-453 GCF_000146605.3 Meleagris gallopavo
AGGCTGCTCGGATAGTTGCTGATCTGGGGGAGACAGAACGCCTACGGACCAGGCGCAACATTCGCATGTTAGAAGAAGCTGAGGTCCTGCCGGTGACTAGAACCAAGACGCCGGCTATTCGAGCTCCTCGATCGGCACCCATAAGGGTTTCCCGAAAACAAATGTTTAATGACCTAATTCGAGCTGCGGTCCAATTTGCTAAGATTGACCGCCAGCCCAAACATGTCCTTCTCCAGCTTTGGAGACAGCTAAAAGGACAATCAAACATTTCAAAAACTACCCTAAGAAACCAAGGGTAAGAATTATAGAGAGGATACCAACAACAGCATGGAACCTAGAAGACTTCATTGTTCCTAATAGGAAAAAAAAGACCGCCTCAAAGTGTCTCGGGCCACGACGCCTGAGCCATCGGAAGCAAAGATTGGCCTAGCACAGTTCATGGCGTGACGGGGG
>NW_011138037.1:0-841 GCF_000146605.3 Meleagris gallopavo
AAGGGGTATTTTGGGGTAAAAACAAGTATTTGGGGTAAAAACAGTTATTTGTGGGAGAAAAAGTGGTATTTTCAGTTAAAAACAGGTATTTCCTGGAAGAAAAAGGGTTATTTTCGTGTAAAAACAGGTATTCGTGGGAGAAAAAGGGGTATTCCTTGTCCCTTGCACTTCCTAGGGGCTGCTTGTGTAAATGGGAAGACTCCTGGCCAGCCGCCTCTGTGTAACCTGCTCTTGTGAGGACTGTTTGCTACTAGTGGACCAGGTGATCTCAGGGTAGCTCATTCCTCAGCCAGTCTTCTCCATGGTTTTTGGAACAGCCTCTTGAATGGCAATTCCCAGCTCCACTGCAGAACATGCCTGCAGTGGTGCTGATAGCCTTGGAAAATGACTCAACATTTCACTTTAGTTTAGCCTGAGAGAATTTCAAAACCTCAATCACCCTTATCCAATGAGTTGTGACAAGGTGTTTTTGCTAGAGGAGTGATGTTGGAACAGATGACCTCCAGAGGCCTCAAACATGACTATTCTGTGATTCTGTAATTCTGAGATTATGGTCTAAAAAATGGCCTAAGTTCATACTTGTCTTCAAACAGGACAGCTGATCCCTACTTGGAACAGAGGAACAGAGAGGCATGTGGCAAAGACCAGTGCCTGTGCCATCCTGGAACAAAGTCCTTCTGTAGAGGCATGAATAAAGTCATTCATTCTGCACAGAGAGGCCTTTGTCTCACCTTCCTTATCTGGGATAAAGGTGGCCTTTTCCACCACCTTCTTAGGAACGCTGGGTAAGAGGCTGAACCAGGTAATGTAAGTGGTTGAACCAGGCAATGTCTCTGATGAA
>NW_011138038.1:0-441 GCF_000146605.3 Meleagris gallopavo
AAAACAGGGGCCCAGCTTGCTCGACACCTTCTGCACGGGCTCCTATCTGCAAGTGGAGAAAAGCGCGCTCTGGCTCCAGGACCAGGTGAAAGCAGCCTGGAGGCATCTGCCTCAGTCGCGTGACTGCCGCCTGGAGCTGCTGCCCTCCCACCGCTCATGCAAGATCCGGCTGACCACCCCCTCCAACTGCACCTTCACCATCGAGATGACTCTTGGAGTGCAGCTTGATGAATTGGACACATTCCTGAGCATTGAGTAGGCTCAGGATACGCTGCTGTGTTCTTCTCTGTTTGTCTCTTTCCAAATATGCCATTCTCTTACTTAAATAAATTGGATACTATTGTTAACACCAGCGCTCCTCGTGTAAGTAGTTTTCTTTTTTGTGTCTATAACACAAATCCACACCTAGGAATAGTTTTGCTTTGAACTACGGCTTTTTTT
>NW_011138039.1:0-495 GCF_000146605.3 Meleagris gallopavo
AAGGAAACAGACACAGAGGCATGCCATGGAGACAGAGCAGGCTTGGGCCAGGGCACAGAGAAGAGGGCACAGGACTTCTGACATTAGAAAATACATTCCAGTACACCCTAAGTTCTGGTCAGTGCAATACTATTAAGCTCAGCTGTTCTGCCAAACGCTTCCGATCTGCGTCACAGTATAATGTGACCAGCAAGCACAGCTCTCACTGTTTTGCTAATGCAGCACGTTCACTGCCTAAGCACAAAACCAGGAGCGAGAAAGCAGAAGCAAAGCATCCCTTGGCAGATTTAACACTTCAGTCACGCACATCAGGCTGATGGAGCAACAGCATGACTGAATCACCACAAGGTAAAGTTCTGCTGGCACTGCCAGCACTCAAGGAAAGCAGCGCAGCCCACGAGCCCTACCCCAGCTCCGCATCCAGCCCTGCCCTGGCAGCAGCCTCGCCCTTCACCCTGCACAGCTCTTGCCAGCAGCAGGCTGGCTGCGCCTCCC
>NW_011138040.1:0-569 GCF_000146605.3 Meleagris gallopavo
AACCCTCCAGATTTCCCCTGCCACCCCCTCTCCACTCCTAGAGCCCCTTTCCTCCCAGTAGAGACCCAACTCACCCCTGTTTTCCCCACACAACCCCCCTGTCCACTCCCAGACCTCCCGTTCCGCCCTACAAAAGCCCCCTTTCCAGCCCTCGAGTTCCCCTCCACGATTTACCCGTCCATCCCCAGGCCCCTTTTTCGCTCGCAGAAGCCTCGTTCTGCTCTTTTCCCCCTCACAACCCCCTCTCTCTATCCTCGGAGCCCCTTTCCACGCCACAGAAGCCCCCTGCAGCCACTTGGTTTCCCCCTTGCAAGCTCTGTCTGCCTCCAGCCCCTCTTTTTACGTGGCAGAAGCCCCGCTCACACCTTTCCCCTCACAGATTCCCCACGAGCCCCCCCAGGCCTGGAGTCACACGGAAGAATGTGGAGATGTTGTGGAGGAGTTTGGGGCATCCAGATGGTGCACAGGTGGGTCCAGGGGGTGCTTGGATTGGTCCAGAAGGGTGTGCAGAAGTGGCGGAGGTGTCGTGGGGGTGTGCAGGTTGCATTCCAAGGAAAGGGAAAGGAAAG
>NW_011138041.1:0-529 GCF_000146605.3 Meleagris gallopavo
GAGAACGTCTTCTTTTGATAGCTGAGACATTAGATGCCACCGGCTGGGAGGAAATCAAGTTGATCAGCCCCTCCAATAGGCTGTTTTGGGAATTCTGGTCCCCATTTGATGTATCCGTTACCACCACGGATTTATCAGCTTCAGGCACGGTTGATAGTTTGTCTATTATATCTTCTTGTTTGTTCTCCATTCTGTCCAGCTTTTCAGCTACTTTTGTAATGGCTGAAACACAAGCTCGCAGAGGGCTTAAATGTAACTCAAAGTCTTGAAGTTGATTAACCAATTCACTTATAAGGGGTCTTCTTTCCCCTCTGCCATACATTGCTGCAAATGTGCTGGCGTACCTTTCTGGTGCGGTCTTGTGAATGTGCGCCACATGTTTGGTGTACACCTGACTCTCTCGGGATCATGCTCTTGGTCTGGCTCGTCAGGAATGAAATCGGGGCTATGTAGCATTTCCACCACAGCATATTCTCTTAAATAACAGATGCCTTCTTCCATATCAGCCCATTTCTTTTTCTCAGGCATC
>NW_011138042.1:0-394 GCF_000146605.3 Meleagris gallopavo
CCTGTGAGCAAGAAATCGGGTAAAGGTGGCAGGAGACCTTTGTGGATGAGCAAGGAGCTCATGCGCAAGCTCAAAGGAAAGAAGAAGGTCCATGAAATGTGGAAAAAGGGTCTGACCACTTGGGAAGAATATAGGAATGTAGTCAGGGCCTGCAGGGATGCAACGAGGAAGGCTAAAGCCCGTCTGGAATTGAATCTGGCTAAAGTGATAAAGGATAATAAAGAAGGCTTCTTCAAGTATGTTAACAGCAAAAAGGAAAACTAGAGAGAATAGTGGGCCCCTTACTAAGTGAGGGGGTTCGTGGTAATGGGGGAGTGCTGAGAAGGCAGAGATACTGAATGCCTTCTTGCTTCCGTCTTCAGTGAAAGGCTCTCCCGCAGGAATCCCACACCCT
>NW_011138043.1:0-566 GCF_000146605.3 Meleagris gallopavo
TTCCATTATGTTGTATTTCGTTTCATCCCACTGCACTGTATTTCATTACACTGTGTTGTGTTTGGCTTATGGTTAGGGTTGGGGTTACATTGGATTTCATTCCATTACATCGGATTGCATTTCATTTCATATCATTTCTTTGAATTGTGTTGCAGTTTGAAGAGTTAATCACGTGACACCCCTCCCAATGACAGAAGGGGGGGAGATAGAAGGAAAAAAGCAACTGAGATAGAATTGATTTATTAAAAGGAATGCGAGAGAACGTAGAATAATTAAGAATAATAAATCAAAACAAAAAAAAAAGGGAGGAGAGAGAACTTCTGATTGCACTGCTCCCTGTGCTGGTGGAAACTGGAAGACAACAAAAAGGAGGAAAAAAATGGGAAACTAAGGAACATAGGGGAAAACAGCTGTAGCGCTATAATGCGATGGAAAAGGCAGCTATGATAGCAGGGTAGCAGAGTCCCGTGCTGAAGTAAGTGAGGATAAGCCTAAGTGCAGCAGCTGGGGATGCAGAAGCAAAGCAAAAAAGCTGTTTACGTTCGGAAGGCCTCAGGTAGGCAGAG
>NW_011138044.1:0-352 GCF_000146605.3 Meleagris gallopavo
TAATACCATAGTATTTTGCAATTGGTCAACTTTTTGCATAAACAAGCAGTATATTTTGATCTCTTTTTTGCATATGCCTGACAGATACAAAAAAACAAATAGTACATAAATTCAACCCCAGAGATTAGCAATTGTTAACATTTTGTATGATGAAAAAATACATCATGATGCATGTTTCTTTGAGTTGGAAAAAAAAAATTAATTTCCTTTGATGAAATTTTCAAAGCTCTTATCCATTATTGGAAAGAAATAAAAAGCTTTTTTAAAAGGTTTTTTTCATTGAAAACAAGACATAAATTCCCATCAGACTCTAGTGAAATGATTATTCTCTTTTTCCCCATATACTAAATTA
>NW_011138045.1:0-607 GCF_000146605.3 Meleagris gallopavo
AAACTGCCTCTCTTCTGCCATCTGTTTACACAGTAAAAATTTTAATAGAATATTAGTGAAAAAGTTGAGTCTCTACTGCTATATCATTAACATCTGCCTCTGACTTTGTGGGAGAGCACAATAAAGTAGGAAGAATTACTTACAAAACAGCCCTCCTATTTTATCTCCAGGTCTTTTGTATCAGAAGCAACAAAGTATAGAAGATCAGTGTTTGTATAAAATAAACAATAATTTATTATATGGATAGTTAATCACTTGCAAGTTCCTATTCTTACGTTCTTTTTTCCTGCATCATCATGAAGATCCTGTATTTTTTTTTTTTTAAGACAGTCATTCTCCATGGTATATTAATTTTGGCATTGCTGAGCAGGTTAGGCAATAAATGCTACCTTGTGATATTAATTTTTCTGTTATAGGTTCTTAACTGTATTCTTTTTCTGAGAAAATTATTCTTGGAGGAGCTGCTTCAAAAAGGAAAAAGGACTGTGACTAAATGTACTGAAAACTCTTTAAAGCAAATACTCAAAGACTAGAGAAAACTAGTACACCAAGACAAGTGGTCTCTAGAAGCTCAAAAAGTATAGTGGAAATTTCAGAACTTACTTTT
>NW_011138046.1:0-650 GCF_000146605.3 Meleagris gallopavo
CTCCCACCCACCAGTACTCCCAGGCCTTATGGAGCAGGACTACGCTCAGTCCTTTCATCCCCTAGCATGTTTTGGTGGTGGGTGTTCCCTCATCCCAGCTACTGACCCTGCACTTGGATTTGTGCCCACTGCTCAGCCTGTTGAGGTCTCTGTGGATGGCATCCCGTCCCTCTGCTGTGTCACTGCACCCCACAGCTTGGTGTCCTTAGGGTGCACTCAACCCCACTGTTGATGTACCTGATGAAGGGGAAACCCGGATGCTTGTACAAACTGGGCGTAGAAGCCCTTGGGAGCAGCCCTGCGGAGGACTCGGGGATCCTGGTGGACAAAGAGCTGGACATAAGCCAGTAGTGTGCACTTGCAGCCCAGAAGGCCAACTGTATCCTGGGCTGCATTCAAAGAGGAGCGACCAGCAGGGAGAGGGAGGTGATTGTCCCCCTCGACTCGGCTCTGGTGTGGCCCCATGTGCAGCACTGCGTCCAGGCCTGGGGCTCCAGCACAGGAATGATGTGGAGCTTTTGGAGCAGGTCCAGAGAAGGGCCACGAAGATGATCAGAGGGCTGGAGCACCTCTCTTAGAAAGAAATGTTGAGGGAACTGGGATTGTTTCTGTGGGAGAAGAGAAAGCTCTGGAGATAGCTCATGACAGCC
>NW_011138047.1:0-426 GCF_000146605.3 Meleagris gallopavo
AAAAGAAAGCAAAGGAAAACAGCAACATTCAAAACAAAAACAAACAAAAACTAAAAACAAAAAAGTAAAAATTAAATAAAAAGGCAAAAACAAAACAAACAAAAGAAAACAGAAAACCTAAAAAAGCAAAGAACAAAGAAAGAGTTAAAAAAACCGAGAATGCAAAAGGAGACAAACCAGGCAAAACACATAAAACATAGAAAAGAAAAACATGACAAAAAAGAAATGAAAACACACACAAAAAGACATAAAAAAAAACACAAAAAGAAAAAAGCAAAAAACAAAGCAAAAAAAACCCCAGAAAATAAAAAAAACCCCAAAACCCAAACATAAAATCAAAAACAAAGAAACAAATAACAAAAATAAACATCAAAAAATACAAAAAATCACAAGAAAAACAAACATGAAATGAAAAACACAAAAAAG
>NW_011138048.1:0-525 GCF_000146605.3 Meleagris gallopavo
ATTGTTGATTTCTGCAAAAAAATTTGTTGTTGTTCTTTAAGGCATTATCGTATACATCTCCTCCTCTGCTTCATTTTCTTCATTCCCCATCTCCCCTAATACCATTATTTTATCCAAGTACGGTGGTGGTTCATTGGGTGTTTGTTTTAATAGTGCTGTCTCAATTAATCGCTGTACCAGTCCTCTCACACAGGGGATAACACAGCACCCGATGGCTATTAAGGCTCTTGCTACTGTAATCAAAGAAGTAAATATTGATATAATTGCCCCTTTCCATTTACCAAACCAGGAGTCCAACCATCCAGTGATAGAGGTATCTATTCCTGAATTCTCTGCCAATTCGTCAGCAAGGGTGGTAAGTCCTTGCAATGCCTTTGTTATTGTGCCATCTGGAGCTGTGTTATTGGGGATAAAGGTGCAACAGCGAGTACCCAACATTACACATACACCTCCTTTTTCTGCTAACATCATATCTAGAGCAATCCTATTTTCCCAGGCCATTCTACTTGTGGCATCTAATTGTTC
>NW_011138049.1:0-685 GCF_000146605.3 Meleagris gallopavo
AGCTTTTCCCTGCAGAGAAACAATTGGGAAACAGTTTCTCCACTCCCAAGTGGCTAGATGTGGCTTCATCCCTTTCTTCCTCTCCTGGTCTCTCACAGAGCCTCACTCTCTTCCTGGAGGCCTTAGAGGGCACTGAGTCTGTCATCCCAAGGGATAAGTTTCTGGACATCACCAGTGCCGTGTTCTACCAGGTAAGGGGAGCCTATCCTTGTGCCCACAGCAGTTTCCCTCTTGGCTAAGTCTCAGGAGGACTGCAAAGCTCTGAGCCCCTGACTAAGGCGGCTCAGCCTTAGCTCCTGCATGCTCAAGGCTGCTCCAGAGCTGTGCGTGTACCCCCGGGGATGCTGCGGGGAGGGCTGGGTTTTGTCTGCCTGTCCTCTTCCCGAGAGTGCCCAGGGAGATGAGAGCGGGCAGCACAGTGTCTTTTCCGTCCTCAGTGCTGATGTGATTTTCTCAAATGGACCTTGTTCCCACAGCTCTATGACGACAGCAAGCAGCACAGCGAGGCTGATCGTGCACAGCTGACCCACTGCATCATGCTGCAGGGTAAGGAGAGGAGCTTTGGCAATGCTTGGTGGTGCCCTGGCCAAAACCTCTCTCACAAACCTCAGGAATGGGCGTGAGTTTCTTGCTAACACAGCGCGGGATTTCCTCCCTGCAGCCCGGATCTGCCCAGAGGAAATGA
>NW_011138050.1:0-358 GCF_000146605.3 Meleagris gallopavo
GAGTCAATCACCTTAATTACCCCCAAAATAGTCAGCAGCACAAGCACCTCTGAAGCTCTTCTGCACAGCAGCGGGCTGCGGGACGAGCCCTCCCCTCAAGCAGGGATGCCTCTTGAGCTCACATCTGCACAAAGAGCCTTTCCACCTTGACGTCAAGACACCCTGCTGCTGATACACATTCTTAGTAAGAGACTAACAGTTTGGTTTGAGCTTTGTTAGCTTCTCTAAGGTTACATCTTCGCACACATAGGACCCCTTAGACACAACCTCTTGGATGCGTCTGGGACTCGGCGCGGATCCAGCTGTGCTGAGGATCCTTTCCGCTGCGGTTTGAGGAGCTCAGACAGCAAGGGGGTCC
>NW_011138051.1:0-549 GCF_000146605.3 Meleagris gallopavo
GATCCACAAGAAGCACCCCTAAGTCCAGGGAGGGGGCCCTCAGTAAGACCACAGTCACCGACGCCAATGAGGGCAACAAGAAGTCCCGAAAGAGTAAGAGGTGAGCAAGATATCGTTACCATTGTTGATTGATCTCTGAAAATGAATGAAATTTTCGAAGTCTGAGAAAAGACTTCTCACGTCACCCAAATGAGCCTATTGCCACTTGGTTACTTCGATGCTGGGACAATGGGGCCAACAGCGTGTGGCTGGATAGTAGAGAAGCTCGCCAACTGGGTGGCATTGCTAGGGACTCAGCCATTGACAGAGGTATTAGTACATGCCAGAACCAGGCCTTTACCCTCTGGAAGCGGATGTTGTTAGCTGTAAAAGAAAGATACCCCTTCAAAGATGATCTGATGCCTGAGAAAAAGAAATGGGCTGATATGGAAGAAGGCATCTGTTATTTAAGAGAATATGCTGTGGTGGAAATGCTACATAGCCCCGATTTCATTCCTGACGAGCCAGACCAAGAGCATGATCCGAGAGAGTCAGGTGTACACCAAACAT
>NW_011138052.1:0-570 GCF_000146605.3 Meleagris gallopavo
GAAACGCGGTGATTCAATACTGCCGGGTTGTTACGGGGTTCCTGCAGTCTGGGATTCTAGTCTGAGGATTGCATGAGGACGCTACGAGGATAGCAGCTCCTGTGAGTGTAAGTTCTGTTATGTCAGATTCGGTGATTGGTTCCCAGTTCCAGATTCTTTGATTCTGTGATGATTCTGGGCTTCAAATGTGTGGTGGTGACTCTGATTCCTCACTAAGAGTACAGACCCCCAGACTTGTAGCTACGCATTTCCACATCCACCCCTGTGCACAGTGTGTGGCATAGTTCTGAGTGCCTGACAAACCCAAGCAAAATCAATTTCTGTAGCTTATTTTATATATATATTTGCTTTATTTTCTGCTCCCTGATCCATTTATTTACGTTCTCCCTTGCTTCATATGTAACTTCCAAACTTGGCATTTTTGCAGATAATACCTTTTCCCCTCTCATCCTTCGATGGCTCCTGATGGTCCCTTGTTTCTCAGTTATAATGGGCTCTCAGTGTCATGAGCCCGTTCACGTAAGAATTTGGGAGTGGCGTTCACTCCATGAATCTTATCACTAGTTAGTG
>NW_011138053.1:0-565 GCF_000146605.3 Meleagris gallopavo
AGAGAGATTTCTCGGCCAGCTCCGGCAAAGTCTCCGGAGCGGTTCAGCGCGAATGCCGCTTTCTACGCGTGAGAGCGAAGGAGTGCGATTCCGATGCCGACAAGTGCGAATTCAGCCTCCTGCACTACCTGCGAGTGGGGGGTTTTTTCTCCGCAGTCCTGAAAGGACAACTCCTCACTTTCTCAAACGCTCTCCCTGAGAGCACTACATCTGTCGTTCCTCCAACTTCCAGGTGTCTTATTAGAGAGGGTTTTTCCCTTCCACACTTTTCCTCTCTGAAAGCAGATTTGTAGCAGTAGAAACCTCAGTAAATGAATTGACGCACGAAATAAAGACAGAGACATAGTATTCAGAGGTAGACGCAGTGCATTCCGCATGTAGCCAAGGCGAAGTGCAAACCGCTCCTTTCCGATGCGCGCACAGGAGCCCGCTCACTCGTCGGAGAAAAGCAGCCGGCTGAAGTTGCCCGTTCTCGGCAAGCAAGAAACACGAGACCGCTGCTGACAGCTCAAAGCGGCGTTCGGTGAAAGCGCGTTTTCCCAGCCAGCTCCGGCAAAGTCTCCGG
>NW_011138054.1:0-323 GCF_000146605.3 Meleagris gallopavo
AGCAAAATGTTATTTTGACAGTATCTTTCGGAGGCGCGGATAACCAAGTCTTTGAAAAATACAGCACCTCCCCGAGAGTGATGAACTGTGCCTTTCTGACCTGAGCCCAGCAGACATCGCAGTCCCCGGCCGGGATTGTGACCCAGGGTTGTTCCAGTGCAGCCCACCCCAAGCTAAGCCCGAGTGCCCGGACAGCAGCACCTCCATGGGGAGCAGGTCGGCATCGCTGAGGAGCAGCCGAGCCTCTTGGGAGGAGGACTTAGAATCAGGCAGCCGGTCCCAGGCAGCGGGCAGCACACACAGGTGTGATGCAGTCACACTTC
>NW_011138055.1:0-354 GCF_000146605.3 Meleagris gallopavo
GCAAACTAAAATATTTGCTTTAAGGGCCATGGAACTGACTATTTACAAGGTGAAACCATTCTGTTTTCCACTTACCCCTTCTTTGAAAGGACGGAGATTATTTCACTCAACAGTCGGTCTGGATTCAGTAGTTGAGTCCTGGTAACATTACAGTGTGCCTAAAAGCAGACAGCTCATTAAAAAAAAAAATAAAATAGAATCCTAGAATATATCTTTTTCCCAAAACTGAAGATATTACGGAAACTTTTCATGCTGAAAACTGCAGAACATCTAAACCATACAGACAAAGGCTTCAGCTCCCCAGTATGATCATCGTTAAAGACACTGGAATAATAGCAGGAACACTAACCAACA
>NW_011138056.1:0-323 GCF_000146605.3 Meleagris gallopavo
CACTGGGGTCAGGTGAGGACATTCGGGGTCATTGTGGTCAGTGGGGTCAGTGGAAGTGGGGTGGGTTCGTGTGAGGTCACTGGGGTCACCGGTGCCGTTGGGGTCACTGGGGTCATTGGAAGCCGTTCCCAGCTTTCCAGGTGTGACTCCGCCTCAGGCACTCCCTCTGTCCCCTCTCATTTATTCCTCTCAGCTCCCACGAGGCGCCATGGTGTCGGCTTAACTCGCACTCCGCCATCGCACTCAGTAAAACAAGTTTTGTCCGCAGATCGTTGTCGCTTTGTTCTTTTTCTTCCTTCCTGGAGCCCAGCTCCCAGCTCCCC
>NW_011138057.1:0-315 GCF_000146605.3 Meleagris gallopavo
ACCAGTCGTGTGCGTGGCCTCTGTTCCTCCCGGCTGGACGGGCAGTGTGAGACGGCTGCCTTGCTGAGATGCACCCCTGTGCACAGGCTCTCCGTCTGCCTCTTCAGAAAGGAGGGAAGAGTGGGGCTGTAAGTGACTGCTCTGATCCGCCCTTTCCTGCTGCGCACCCTACGGTTTCTCCACGTCTATTTCTAGAAGCTCAGCTTCCCAAGCCTTTCAGGGAACAGACAGAAAATGCACTCACCACGTGCCGCCGTCTTCATGATTTTCGTTAGCAAGTGGGACAGTCCCGTGGAATATCTTCCATCTTCCCAT
>NW_011138058.1:0-430 GCF_000146605.3 Meleagris gallopavo
GGCCTGAATGAATTCACACCCCCACTGAGTGCTGCTGTGCCAGACATGTTAGAGCTCCAATATGAACTAGAGTCAAAAGCAGCCAAATGGTATGCCACCATTGACATGGCTAACGCCTTCTTTTCCATTCCTTTGGCCAAAGAATGTAGGCCACAGTTTGCTTTCACATGGAGGGGCGTTCAGTATACTTGGAACCGTTTACCCCAGGGGTGGAAACACAGCCCAACCATTTGCCATGGGTTGATCCAAAACTGTATTGGAACAAGGCAGTGCTCCTGAGCACCTGCAGTACACTGATAATATTGTTGTGTGGGGCGATACAGCACAAGTCTTCACGAAAAGGAGAGCGAAATAATCCATATTCTTCTGCAAGCTGGTTTGCTATTAAGCGGAGCAAAGTGAAAAGGACCTGCTCAGAAGATTCAGTTCC
>NW_011138059.1:0-558 GCF_000146605.3 Meleagris gallopavo
AAAAAGGACAGCCTGTCCAAAGACCTCTCCTCACACACGTTGCCCAAAAGCCCAGAACCACTATTCCGTCTGCCAGGCTTACTCACAGAACACCAGGCTTCTCTCCACCGGGCATCACATGGACACAAACAGGCTGCTGGGGTGGGGAAGGCAATTTTCACCCGAGCATCTCACCACAGACGTTCCCTCCGCTCTGCTCTCCTGCAAAGACACGAGGAGAAAAGCCTCAGCTCCTCCGAGCAACAACTGGAAACAACTCCAGAAAATTCTCCACTCAAAACCAGTTCCTGCAGACACACAAAGGAGTCCTTCCAAGTTCACGTGTGCTTACGCTGTGGCCTTCGCAGAAACACGCTGCCTTTGTGCTGCTGGCTCCTGACGGCTCTTCTTCATCACCTTCTGGGCGCAGCACAACAGCTTTTCTGGTACCAATCTGGCCCTACATACCTTCCTCCACCCCAAATCGAAGTCTGACGTAGAGCTGTGGCGCACAGATTCGATGCTGACAAGAGCACTCAAGGAGCAGAAGAGGGGAAGAGCGCATACAGACAAGACAGA
>NW_011138060.1:0-811 GCF_000146605.3 Meleagris gallopavo
CGCGAGTGCCGCTTTCTACGCATGAGAGCGAAGCAGTGCAATTCCGATGCCGAGAACGTGCGAATTCAGCCTCCTGCACTACCTCCGTAGGGAGGTTTTTTCTCCGCAGGCCAGAAAGGATCGCTCCCCACTTTCTGTCACGCTCTCTCTCCCTGGGAGCGAAACAAATGTCGCTCCCCGAACTTCCAACAGCCTTATTAGAGAGGGTTTTGCTCTCCACTCTTTTCCTCCGAGCATGCACAAGCGTAGCCATGGAGAACAACACCAAAAAAGAATTGCCGCTCGAAATAGAAGGCAGAGACGTCGTATTCACAGCTAGGCCTAGTGCATTCTGCATGTACCCGAGGCGAAGTGCAAACCGCTCCTCTCCGACGTGCGGACACGAGACCGCTCGCGCGTCGGAGAAAAGCAGCAGGCACAAGTCGCCCGTTCTCGGCAAGTGAGAAACACGAGAGCGCTGCTGACGGCTGAAAGCGGCACTCGGGGAGAAGCGCGATTTCTCGACCAGCGTCGGCAAACTCTCCGGAGCGGTTCAGCGCGAGTGCCGCTTTCTACGCATGAGAGCGAAGCAGTGCAATTCCGATGCCGAGAACGTGCGAATTCAGCCTCCTGCACTACCTCCGTACGGGAGGTTTTTTCTCCGCCAGGCCAGAAAGGATCGCCTCCACGTTCTGTCACGCTCTCTCTCCCTGGGGAGCGAAACAATGTCGCTCCCGAACTTCCAACAGCCTTATTAGAGAGGGTTTTGCTCTCACTCTTTCCTCCGAGCATGCACAAGCGTAGCCATGGAGAACAACACCAAAAAGATTGC
>NW_011138061.1:0-409 GCF_000146605.3 Meleagris gallopavo
GCTTTGACTTAGTAATCCTAACCTGTGACACATCTGTTCTAATTTATTATATTCAAGTCCAAAAAGGATTCATGCCTCCTTCCTGTCTTTCTATTGATGTGATATTCTCTGGGTACAAAAGGGGTCATTAGGCTTAATGTAGGTCATCAGGATGCATGCTGATTTTCTAGTGAATGTAATGCAAAGTGATATTAAGAGTTTAAAAAAACAAATAAAACAACACAGCTAAAACATAAGGCACTGCAGAGACAGTCAAAGATTGAGATTGATACTCTCCTGAGGGAGAAAGTAATTGCTGAGCACACAGAACACAAGTTACATTCTGCTTTCCAAAAATAGAACTTCTCTGTGCAGTAATAATATAAAAATAAAGGTTACAGTTAAGAACAGTGGTTACAGGTGAATGCAC
>NW_011138062.1:0-586 GCF_000146605.3 Meleagris gallopavo
CAAAGGCAAGGGCCAAGAGAACATGGAAGGAAATGCCAAGGATGACGGCCCAGACAATACGGCAGGGAACGCCAAAACTGAATGCCGACATGAATGTGGCAACACAAAGCCAAGGGGTCATTAGGCCAAGAGAATGGGGCAAGGACACAAAATAGGGAGGACAAGAGAATGTAATAGTGAAAACAGTGCAAGACCAGAGACAAGCAAGACACAGAACAAAGAGGATAGGCAGCCTTCTGGGCACCATGAAGCGCAATTCAGAGCTCTGGGGGAACCCTATTGTGCCGGGCTCTGGAATGGGTAAACGCTGGCGGGTGTGCATCGCCCTTACCTGCTGGGCAGACAATGACCAGTCAGCAAAGTGAGGTTCCGGGGCATGCCGGGAAATGCAGATTCCACTTCCTTGCTGTTTCCACAGAGACCAACACATCTCTCCGGGCAGTTGTTACGGCACTTGGGAGCACCGCAGCTCTGCTGCCACCTGTTGGACACAATACAGTCATGAAGGCACTGCCCTGCATCCGGGCCTCTTGCACAAACCTGTGCTCCTTGCTCGGAGCACATGGCTGCACTCTGTGCACCATGT
>NW_011138063.1:0-385 GCF_000146605.3 Meleagris gallopavo
ACCCCTTCCCATCCCACACTGCCATGGGAGATCAGGTTCTGGACCACCTGAGGACCCAAACATCCAGGAGTCCTTGGGTCCTGACGAGATGAGTCCCAGAGTTCCGAGGGAATTCACCGCTGCAGTCACCGAGCCACTCTCCATGGTATTTCACAAGTCGAGGCAGTCAGGTCAAGTCCCTGCTGAGGAGGAAAAAGGTGACAGCACACCTCTTAGGAAGGATAGAAAGTGTGACGCGGGGAACTACCAGCATGTCAGTCTCACCTCTGTGCTGGTCACGGATCATGGAGCAGATCATCCTGGAAGTGACTCTCAAGCACACATTCCAGTGCGTCACCACCCTGTGCGTGAAAAGCTGCCTCCTAATAACCAACCTAAACCTCCC
>NW_011138064.1:0-589 GCF_000146605.3 Meleagris gallopavo
TTCTGCGTGTGCTTCTGCTTGCGGGACCCCCGCTGTTGCATTTGCTAATAAAACCTGCTTTATCAGAGATACTGTCCTGATAAATTATTTGGATATTTCCAACACTACTGTAGGTACCCACCACTTCAGGACAATCACACTTAACTGTGCTCATCAGTAAGAAGAATACTGGCATTGTTTTTTTTCAGCATAATCCATTTCCAAAGCAGTAGCAAAATTTACCACAACTGGCAATGATACTCATCTAGCACTTATTCACTTCTTTTTTTTACAGTGATGGTTCAATTTTAAGTCAATAGAAAGTGATGAAGAATGACATATCCAGAAAATTTCCTTCCTGAAAACACTCCCAGATTATGGTCAAATAATTTCCTTTTTTTTTCCTGTTCATTCCGGAGATTGGTATGCAGTACATACCTTTGCATACCCCCCATATGCCCAAAGGTCGAAGTCATGAGACAGCTAAGGCTTTTGACCAATTTTTTCTAAGTTTTTTTCAGGTAAAGTCTCTCTTCAGTACTCACACGGCATAGATGCAGACCTTGAGGGGTAAAAGTTTGCCCTACTCTTCCTTTTCAAGCCTGATGTT
>NW_011138065.1:0-551 GCF_000146605.3 Meleagris gallopavo
AGCAGGACTACGCTCAGTCCTTTCATCCCCTAGCATGTTTTGGTGGTGGCTGTTCCCTCATCCCAGCTACTGACCCTGCACTTGGATTTGTGCCCACTGCTCAGCCTGTTGAGGTCTCTGTGGATGGCATCCCGTCCCTCTGCTGTGTCACTGCACCCCACAGCTTGGTGTCCATAGGGTGCACTCAACCCCACTGTTGATGTCCCTGATGAAGGGGAAACCCAGATGCTTGTACAAACTGGGCGTAGAAGCCCTTGGGAGCAGCCCTGCGGAGGACTCGGGGATCCTGGTGGACAAAGAGCTGGACATAAGCCAGTAGTGTGCACTTGCAGCCCAGAAGGCCAACTGTATCCTGGGCTGCATTCAAAGAGGAGCGACCAGCAGGGAGAGGGAGGTGATTGTCCCCCTGAGTCGGCTCTGGTGTGCGGCCCCATGTGCAGCACAGCGTCCAGGCCTGGGGGCTCCAGCACGGGAATGATGTGGAGCTTTTGGAGCAGGTCCAGAGAAGGGCCACGAAGATGATCAGAGGGCTGGAGCACCTCTCTTAGAAA
>NW_011138066.1:0-526 GCF_000146605.3 Meleagris gallopavo
TTGGGGTTGGACTTGGACTCTTGTGCAGCCCAATAAAAACCAGTAATGACCAGTATGGCCTCCCAGTGGTCAATGGAGTCCCAGAGGATCTAGTAGGATCCAGAAGGTGCGCACACCTGTTTGGACCAGAAAAGACCAGGATGGACTCCTAGTGGTCAGTAGAGACCCGTAGGAACCAGTAGGAGCGCAAACCAGTCTGAACCCATACAAAAAAGTCCCATAGGAATCAGTAGAAACCACTAGGAATGCACACCCGTGTGCCTGGTGCCGGCCTCTCTGGAGGTGGCTTTAGGCCCAGGGCCAGTGCCGGCTCTCCAGCTGTGGCTTTAGGCCCTAAGCTGGTGCTGGCCTCTTGTGCTCTGGCTGGGCTTTAGGCCTCGGGCCAGTGCAGGCCTCTCGGGATGTGACTTTGGGCCCTGGGCTGCTGCCAGCCTCTTGGGCTGTGACTGTGGCTTTAAGCCCCAGGGCCGGTGCCGGCCTCTTAGACTGTGACTTTAGGCCTCGGGGCCAATTCCAGCCTGTCTGG
>NW_011138067.1:0-443 GCF_000146605.3 Meleagris gallopavo
GTGGTGACACAGCCTTGGGCTTCTGCATTTGTGCTAATCCCACACTTCCTTTCTCTGTCTCGCAAGTCAGCTCGTGCTGGAAGCAGATGGTATCCCAGAATGAATGAAGGTCAGTGCAGGAGCAGCTGCTGATGGGAGGAAGGAAATCCATGCTAATGAGCTCTGAAGCACCTGCAGGTATGGTACCGGAGGAGGCAACAATGATGTCGGAGGGCTTCCCAGCAGGAAGCTGTCTCATCCAAATGCTTGCTGAGTGTTTGGAAGCCCAAACCCTTCCAGCCTCCAAGCTGAAGGCAGCCCAGAGGCAACATCTCCTTGGTCTGACTGCGTGGTGCCTGAGCAAGAGGGTGATCTGAGCTGGATGCAGAAGAGTCTGCATTTCTCTGTCATTTGACTTCAGATCACCCCATTGGGTGACCATTCTGCTGGTTTCTTAAAGTTGG
>NW_011138068.1:0-557 GCF_000146605.3 Meleagris gallopavo
CTCGTGTCCTTATATCCCAAATATTGCTGAATTGTAACTGTATGACTGCTCAGACTGAGCACTCAAGCAATTCTTAGAAACAGTAGCCAGAGGACAAAACCCATAGTGGCCATGAGGTGACTGGTGAAAAGTGATCAGGATTTTGCTGGCACCCAGGTGCATTTTGAGAATAATTCTGAGAAGATTTGAAGAAACTTATCCTTAAAGCAGTGCTGTGGTTCGATGGAATGAATTTAAGACTTAGAACAAAAACACTGCAAGAACTGAAAATTCAGAAGTGTACCAGAGATGATACACATGGGTATGCCTCATACAAACTTGTAAGATAAATTAGAATAGGCCAGCCTGTTACAAAGAAGCCTCATCCAAATCTAGAACGACTTATTGCAGCTGTAGGTAGGCACCTCAGTGTGATCTAGTGTTCTCTTTTAAAGGAATGCTGTTCTAAGGCACAGCACTTACTTCTAACAGATATATTAAGTAATACTTATGAAATTTATAAGTCAGATATGCCAATGCCTTGCACTCAAACTGAGATGTGTCGTATCCAGATTTTG
>NW_011138069.1:0-498 GCF_000146605.3 Meleagris gallopavo
GTGGTGGTGAGATTTGGCTCTGTGAGATGACTTGAAAGCTGTTTCTTCACTCTAGGTCTTGTTCTTGCAGCTGGGACACCTTGATGAAGACTGTGTAACAGAACTGTCTGTGTTTCACAGCCAGAGCAGAGAGAGTATGTTGGCATTGATGTCAGAGGTAAGAAATGGATGTCAGTAATTCATTGCATTTAAGCTCACTGCTGCAGGAAATAACCTGACTGTATTAACAGAATCTAATGCTTGCTTATTCTCCAACGTGAAATATTTCATACTTTTCAGAGCTAAGGTACCCCTGCTGAACTCCACAGTCTATCTGTAGCTAATAACTACATTTCTGAAGTTCACATTTATTCCTATTTTTCTCCTTTAGTTTTGTTTCTAAGTCCTTTCTGTTATTTTCTGGCATGTTAAAATCCTTGTGAACCTGTGGAAGTCCAGACAGACTCAAAACAGAAACTTATGGATGAACAACAGATGTCACGTGCTGGCTTAACTCAC
>NW_011138070.1:0-509 GCF_000146605.3 Meleagris gallopavo
TCAGCATTTACTTCCAGAACTACTGGTTAATGAGATTACCTGCTAGGAAACAGGCTCTGATGCCCTGAACTCTAGACTGCTACTTGGTTTCTTCAATTAGTGGGAAGAACCCTGGGAAAGATCCATTTCCCTGCCAGCATTTAGGTCAGCTTCAGCAGTCGAGTGAGGGGAAAGTTTCAACTCTGTGTTAATGGGAACTGCTGCCTCAGCAGTTAAGAACATTAAGAACAGAGACAATACTTTCATCAGCACTCCTGAAAACAACTGAAGCTTCTGAGTAACCATGAGAGCAGATGCACCCAAAGAAGGGTCAGAAAGCAATTTCATGCATTCACACCACTCCTGCCTTGGGAAACCATCAGTTTTGCAAACATCCTGTTCAGACAATTAACACTGTCAACTCAGACTTGGAAAGTTACTGATTGTAGGAAATAATTCCTCTTGCCTGTTTTCTTAAGGATTCATTATCTTCTCTGAGCTCGTCCCGACATTTGCTGATCTCCCTCAGT
>NW_011138071.1:0-417 GCF_000146605.3 Meleagris gallopavo
TGATCCTTACCAATCCTCTCTGAACATTTATAGTGACCAAACAGTGGATGTGAGCACAGTGAGATCATGGATGGTGTGTTTCAGCCATACAGGCAGCAATGTGAAAGACAAGATACGTTCTGGGCAGCCATGCAGAATTTTTACAAGTAAGGCATGTAGGCTTCTGTACATCACTGGTGAAAATGCAGAGTTAACAGTGTTGACTATGTTGAAAACTAGTGTTTTTCAGCTGAGAATTTGATGTGTCGAATGGTGTTTTTGTGTTCTTTGTGTCTGTTATGGTTTCCATGGAGATAAAGAAGAGACAATACTTTCAGAGCTAAATAAATAAATAAATAAATAAATAAATAAATAAATAAATAAATAAATAATTTAGAACTAGCTTGAAGGAATGATTAGCAGATAGATACTGAGTTT
>NW_011138072.1:0-467 GCF_000146605.3 Meleagris gallopavo
GGAATTTCTGGTACAAAACGTCCTATTTCTGGGAGAAAGCTGGTATTTGTGGGAGAAAATGTCATGTTTCTGGTTGAAAAATGGTATTTGTGGGAGGAAACTGCAGTTCCTGGCAGAAAATGGCATGTTTTTTGGGAGGAAACTGGTATTTGTGGTGGAAAATGTCGTATTTTTGTGCTAAAACTGTCACTTGTTGGAGAAAATACCATATTTTTGGGGAGAAAGCTGCCATTTCTGAGAGTTAAATGCCGTATTTCCGGGAGAAAACTTGTATTTCTGGTAGAAAACGCTGATTTTGTTGTGAGAGAACTGGTATTTCTGTTCCAAAATGTCATATTTCATGGAGAAATCTGCTATTTCTGGAAGAAAACGAGATATTTCTGGGGAGAATACTGCAATTTCTGGGTGAAAATGGTGTATTTTGGGGGGGAAACTGCCGTTTCTGAGAGAAGATGTCCTATTTTCGG
>NW_011138073.1:0-754 GCF_000146605.3 Meleagris gallopavo
TTTTGGATTTGTGTAGGTGAAATGAAGACGAAGAAAAAGCCTTGGCTGTGCTGTGTGACTCTGTTCATTGAACATTTCTAGTCTAGCTGTAATATGGAGATAGATACAGAAGTAAAAGAGAAATTTAGAGAATGTAAGGGGTAAGTGGTATTCATGCTATAAAGCTGCACCTAGCAGGAAGAAATAAATGATTTATCGTAATTTCATAGAATCATAGAATCACCAAGGTTGGAAAAGACCTGAAAGATCATCCAGTCCAACCGTTCACCTATTACCAATAGCTCCCACTAAACCATGTCCCTCAACACAAAATCCAGTCTTTCCTTGAACACCCCCAGGTCGGCGATTCCACCACCTCCCTGGGCAGTCCATTCTAGTGCCTGACCACCCTTTCTGAAAAGTAATACTTCCTAATGTCCAGCTTGAATCTCCCCTGCCATAGCTTGAAACCATTCCCTCTGGTCCTATCACTAGTGACACGAGAGAAGAGGCCGACCCCCAGCTCACTACAACCTCCCTTCAGGAAGTTATAGAGAGCAATGAGGTCTCCCCTGAGCCTCCTCTTCTCCAGGCTGAACATTCCCAGCTCCTTCAGCCTCTCCTCATATGGCCTGTGTTCCAGACCCCTCACCAGTTTTGTTGCCCTCCTTTGAACATGTTCCAGGGCCTCAATGTCTTTCTTGCAGTGAGGGGCCCAAAACTGGACACAGTACTTGAGGTGAGGCCTCACTGGTGCTGAGTACGGGGGACAATC
>NW_011138074.1:0-510 GCF_000146605.3 Meleagris gallopavo
ATCCGTCTGTCCTTGCTTAGAGATGAGCTTGGAAGGAGGATGGAGGGGAGTATCTTGGAGCCTGCCCATGGCATCCTTACATTCCCACAGAGTGGGACAGCTCTGCTTTGCGTAAAGCCCTGACTCCTTCCCAGTTTGTTACATGTATTTCACTTCTGCCGGTCGAACGAACAACCTTACAGCATGTTTCCTAGCTCAGAGCACTATGCCCACCTTGTTTAGAACATTTAGAATCTATTGCAGCTTTGTGAGAAAGAATTTGTGAGGTAAATTGGGAACTATGTTTCTAAAAGATGTTACTAATATGTATAAGGTGTTCTTCCTTTCCACATGGGCAATTTGCAAGGGTATGTGACAGCTTAATTCTTCAGATCAAGTGCCCTTTTCCATGTTCAATGCAGAAACAACACTTTCACTTTTCCACAGGACCAGAAGGGGGTTTTTGAGCAAGATTGCTGTCAGTACTGAACCGGGAGGAGCTGTTGGCTCCACCGAGGGTGGAGAGAGAGG
>NW_011138075.1:0-479 GCF_000146605.3 Meleagris gallopavo
TGCGAGCCTCCTCTATGAAGGTGATGCGCACGGGATCTTTGCAGAACTGGCCCAGCTGAGGATTCCCAGTGTGCTCTGGATGCTTCCCAGCGTGCTGCAGCACTCACAGGACTTCCCTGTGTACTCTGGGGGACCTCACAGGGACGTAGGTTCCCGCTCAAAATGTGCTCTCTCCCCTGGGGCATGGCTGTCTCTGGACACTTCACAGCCACCGAGGCCTCTTTTATCCCGGCCCAGCGCCCTTCCTCCTCCCCGGGAACATGCCCCCAATCCCCGTACAGCAGCACTCTCCTGCACCAATGCCTTTAGTGCTGCCCCTGTCCCAAACCCACTGCTACCATACTGACACAGGCTGTAGGAATGATGATTTTTATTAATTTTATGACTGCTAGAAAATGATGGTGATGGAGGTGATGATCTGGGAGAGGTTGGTGTCCACCCAGTTGTTGTCATCTTGTTGTTGTTGTCAAGATGTTGTT
>NW_011138076.1:0-526 GCF_000146605.3 Meleagris gallopavo
TAAAATTTGGGAACACAGGCACTCTGGGCAATGGTAGTGCATGACAATTCCAGAACTGCAAAAACACCAGGCTTCCTTTCACTGTACCTTAGTACACAGATTGTTCTGAGTGAGAGATTTCAGGAAATATTCCCAGCCACGCTTTAGGGAACAAAGCAAAAGTTGCCAATCTCTCAGGCTACAACTCAGAAGAAAAGCAGACGTAAGTCAATAGGTGATGGTTGTCTTAAACAGAGAATGCTCAGAATCTCTTGGGTTAGACAGATTAAATAAAAGCCCTGAAAATAAACTTACGGCATACTTCTTTTTGTTTATTTGTGGTGGCTTCTGTCCAGCAGCATTCACTTTTTGTCCAGCAGACCTGGTTGCCAGGGTTAAAATGAACATCTCCTGCTGTGAAGAGATCACTCCTATTTCTGTAACCTCTGAGAGTTGCCCATGTCCTTATTCCCTCCCGAGCTTTCCATAGGAGCCTGCCACCTACACATAACCTATCTCCTTGCCTTCTATAACTCGCTCTAAAACT
>NW_011138077.1:0-488 GCF_000146605.3 Meleagris gallopavo
CTTCCAGACGAGGTTGAAGACCTTTGGCCTCTGGGATGGCAGAACGGAGCGGACTGGAACTATTGCTGAGATTCCTGTTTGCTCGGGCAAGAATCTCTCTCGTTGCCTCTCCCAGCTCCACTCTCCCTTCATCTCCAGCTGGAACTCCCTCCCAGTCGGTGTCAGGATGAGCTCGCTCTGCCGCTCTCTCTCCTCTCTTGCACACACTGTGAAAAGGAGTTTCAGAAAGCACTACTCACTGACAGGAAATAAGGGCAAGCAAACTTAGAAGACCTTGCCACACAAATCCTGACAGTGTACTGCCAGCAGCTGATTTGGCTGCCCAGGACCCCGGCACCACAAGTGCTTCATTGCCAAACGCAGCAATGAAGCCTTTGGGGGAAAAAGACAACTCACAGACATTCCCTCCACGTCCATGACGCAGCAACGCAGGCCAGCACCAGCGCAGACAGCAGCACAGCTGAGAACAGTACCATCACTGCCACGTG
>NW_011138078.1:0-487 GCF_000146605.3 Meleagris gallopavo
TTTTGCTGGGGCCCAGAGGCCCTCAAGTGACAGATTAGCTTGCACACCTCTGCCCTGCTGAACCTCAAAGCGGAACCAGAAGAAAACAAACCGCAATTCCCCCTCGCCTTGTACAGCTGATGGTGCTGGATCGAAGAGGCAGGACCTGCCTGTCTCATTCCACGACCCCCTGGGGATGGAGGGGAGTGCATAGCTGTCAGTGCACAGGGGCATTTTGGCGCTGCAGCTGCGTGCGTGAGCATGCCAACCACTCCTGGAGTGTAAATCAGCGTCGGCATTCACACACGGCAGGCCGTAGTCTGGGGACGAACCAATGAACTCTCAAACATGGCGTTGCAGTGCAGTCGCAGCACAGCGCTCCCAGGGCAGTTCCTCAAGCAAGTTCAGGGGGCTACGGAGGAATGAGAGATGTTCAAGAACTCCAACGGGGAAAGAAATGCAGCTCTGTCACATTCCGATGCCTTGCGTGTGAAAGATACCGATTTCC
>NW_011138079.1:0-963 GCF_000146605.3 Meleagris gallopavo
GCATCGTGCCGGTGCGAAGCACACCAAGATACAATTCTGGGAGGATGGCCCCGCCACACAGCGGGGCTACAGAATGCCAGAGGTCACCGCCAAAGGTACGCGGGTCCGCAGCCGGCACGGGAGCAGAGCTGCCAGCCAGTCCTGGCACCGAGCGGGCCAGACCCAGCACGGGGACCATCTCAGGGCTGCCTCCGTGTGGGGCTGGGGACAGCGACGACACTTTCCATCTGCCGCCTCCCTCCTGCCCTGAGCCAGTGGGAGCAGCGGCAGAAGCAGAGTGTGACCTGCTTTTCCTTTGCCCTGCAGAGCGAGTTGCTGTCTGGGATGCGGTGGCCGCCTACGTCCAAGAGCAGCTCCTGCTGCGCAAGGTGGGTCGGCGCCTTCTTGCCACTTGTCTGCTTGGAGGGCTGGGGAGTCCCCTCGCCTTGGGCCGCGGGACGCAAGGACTCTTCCCCTCCACAGAAAGCAGGGTATTCACCCCCACAATGCCTGTCAGGTACCAGTGGGCCTCCCGCATGCATGCTATGACTGCACCACGGATGTGGGGCTGATTGCAAGCTCTGCAAGCCTCTGGATTCCAGGAGGCTGCTTCTGCCCTGACTGCTGGGCCGCGTTTCTGGAGGGCAGACGGAGGGAGAGCACCGGGCAGCTCCTTCCCAAAGCTCTCCCACTTCTGAGCAGTGGCAGAGGGCACGGCAGGACCCGAAGCACCGTCCGTGGACGGGGCAAGCTTCAGCTCTTCCTCCAGCCTTAACACTTCAGCCCTTCCCTTCTCTTCCACGTGCAGGGAGTCCGAATTCCCACCTTCGGTGCCTTCAGCATTGCCTCCGAGCGGGTCGAGGCTGAGGATGGGACCGTGATTTTCCAGTGGCCTGCGTTTCACCTGGCCAGGAACCTTGCGGGCATCCGTAACCTCACGGCTAACAAGGATTACCTGCCAGGTAGGAGGAGGCTGAAACCCTT
>NW_011138080.1:0-504 GCF_000146605.3 Meleagris gallopavo
GCTGCTGACGGCTGAAAGCGGAGTTCGGGAAAAACGCGATTTCTCGGCCAGCAACGGCAAAGTCTCCGGAGCGGTTCAGCGCGAATGCCGCTTTCTACGCGTGAGAGCGAAGGAGTGCCATTCCGATGCCAAGTGCGAATTCAGCCTCCTGCACTACCTGCGAGTGGGGGGTTTTTTCTCCGCAGTCCTGAAAGCATCTCTCCCCACTTTCTGAAACGCTCTCCCTGAGAGCACTACAGCTGTCGCTCCTCGAACTTGCAAATGCCTTATTAGAGCTTGTTTTCCCTTCCACTCTTTTCCTGTCTGAATGCAGATGTGTAGCAGTGGAATACCTGACTAGAATGAATTGTGGCTCGAAATAAACGCAGAGACGTAGTATTCAGAGGTCGGCGTAGTGCATTCTGCATGTAGCCAAGGCGAAGTGCAAACCGCTCCTTTCCGATGTGCGCACAGGAGCCCGCTCACTCGTCGGAGAAAAGCAGCCGGCTGAAGTGGCCCGTTCTC
>NW_011138081.1:0-581 GCF_000146605.3 Meleagris gallopavo
ATGAATTGGAGTCAAAGGCAGCCAAATGGTACGCCACCATTGATATTGCTAACGCCTTTTTCTCCATTCCTTTGACCAAAGAATCTAGGCCACAGTTTGCTTTCACCTGGAGGGGCATTCAGTATACCTGGAATCGTTTGCCCCAGGGGTGGAAACATAGCCCAACCATTTGCCATGGGTTGATCCAAGCTGCACTGGAACAGGGAGGTGCTCCTGAGCACTTACAGTATATTGATGACATCATCGTGTGGGGCAACACAGCAAAGGAAGTTTTTGAGAAAGGAGAGCAAATAATCCAGATCCTTCTGCGTGCTGGTTTCGCTATTAAGCGAAGCAAAGTGAAAGGGCCTGCCCAGGAAATTCAGTTCCTAGGTATAAAGTGGCAAGATGGCCGTCGTCACATCCCAACAGATGTGATCAACAAAATCAGTGCCATGTCTCCACCACTAATAAGAAAGAGACACAATCGTTCCTGGGTGTAGTGGGTTTTGGAGAATGCATGTTCCAAACTACAGCCTCATTGTAAGCCCCCTTTATCAGGTGACACGGAAGAAGAATGATTTTATGTGGGGTCCTGAGCA
>NW_011138082.1:0-514 GCF_000146605.3 Meleagris gallopavo
AGAGTAGGCGAAGGAGGCAGAGGCGTAAAACGGTGGGGATGTTGGCCAAGAGGCCCCTGCAGAGGTAAAACCCCAGACTCCCACTCCCAGGACCAACGCCTCTTAAAGCGCGAATATGACACCCAGATCCATCGGGCGCTTAAAACTGTGGAGGAAAGGAGGAATCCGTTTAAACACCATAAGAATCCACCAGTTATCCTGCGTTTGCAGGAAGGCCGTGGGATGCCCAGCAGGGAAACGCGGGGGGAGTTTCCCGCTTTGTGTGGAGGGGAAGACTGGGAGGAAGTCCAGGCTGAGCTGGACAGGGAGAGGAGGAACCCGACAGCCAACACACCTTCTGCCCCAGGAGCTGCTCCCGTACGTAGGCGGCCACCGCATCCCAGACGGCGACTCGCTCTGGAAGGCAAAGGAAAAGCGGGTCACACTCTGCACCTGCCGCTTCCCGGCACCGCTACCGCTGCCAGGCGGGAGCCAGGCGGCAGATGGAAAGTGCCGTCTCCGTGCCGAGGTTGGC
>NW_011138083.1:0-527 GCF_000146605.3 Meleagris gallopavo
GCTTCCCCCTTAGGGGTGTATATTGTAGCTGTATCTATCTGTTGGAGGTTGGTGGAGTCTGCATGATAGCAACTAGGGATACTAACTGTGATAAGATTCATGGAGTGAACGCCACTCCCAAATTCTTACGCGAACGGGCTCATGACACTGAGAGCCCATTATAACTGAGAAACAAGGGACCATCAGGAGCCATCGAAGGATGAGAGGGGGAAAAGGTATTATCTGCAAAATGCCGAGTTTGGAAGTTACATATGAAGCAAGGGAGAACGTAAATAAATGGAACAGGGAGCAGAAACTAAAGCAAATATATATATATATATGTTTTTTAAATAACCTACAGAAATTGATTTTGCTTGGGTTTGTCAGGCACTCAGAACTATGCCACACACTGTGCACAGGGCTGGATGTGGAAATGCATCGTATTGCGTAGCTACAAGTCTGGGGGTCTGTACTCTTAGTGAGGAATCAGAGTCACCACCACACATTTGAAGCCCAGAATCATCACAGAATCAAAGAATCTGGAACTG
>NW_011138084.1:0-584 GCF_000146605.3 Meleagris gallopavo
TCAGGGGATCTCAGAGAAATGATGGTGGCGTTTTGGACCGGATTGGAGAGCATTTGGAGGTCTCAAAGCGTGTTAAAATATTTGCAGGTATAGAGAAGTACTTTGGGAGAAGAGATGAGCATTAACGGATTTGGTGTGAGTGGGAAGCCTTTGGGTCACCAGTGGGAAATTGGAACCATTGCGTTTGGGGAGACGAGGTTGTCTGGGGTTAGAAGAGAACATCAGGGAGTCCCAAGCGGGGTATTTGAGTTCTGTCCCCACCACAAACCCCACAAACCAGGCACCTGGGAGGCCAACAGCACGGAAATTCAGTGCTCACTGTGGTGTAGATAACGGGGGCTTGGGGGGCGAGTGGGGGAAGTGGGAGTCTGGGAGTCATGGGATGGCAGCTGGTGACTCATTTCCCCTTGAGGACAGGATGACATGACGTCACCACATTCTGACAAATTCTCCCCCCATTTGTGTTGACAATTCTGGCTTCCCGATAGGGTCACTGCACTGCACACAGTCTTGCTGTGGTGTCCCACGCAGGCGATCACCCCTCGAGTGTCACACACTGTCACCAAAGTTCTGCCAGCACATGG
>NW_011138085.1:0-543 GCF_000146605.3 Meleagris gallopavo
AGGCGAAGGCCATTCAGCTGCCCTGTCGGAAGGGGTGACTGCCACTGAGGAAGGATCTCCCTGGAGATCACTCCTTGTGGAAAAGACTGCGAGCCTACAACATAGGTAAGCGCTTTCCATTTGTGATCCTCTTGTTGCAATAATCTTACTTGCCTAACTTTCCTGGATAGTTCTTAATTACAACATCTGTGTATTCGTTGATTATACATCAGGTTAAATTATAACGTGGGTGCCAAAAATTGTCTCCATATTAAGCTACCTCATCATCTGTTTTCCACTACTTTTTGTTCTTTGCAGTAGGCATCAAAGGTGAGACTGAATTGGAAAGTGAACGTGTGACTACTTTGGAAAATCAACCAACTCCTGGGGAGAAAACTACAGCACAACCTCTGCAGGCTCCTTCTGCATCTGCCTGGGGCACTGGCAGCAGTGCTGAAGATGAGAGTCCAGAAGGCACTCAGGCAGAAGTTAAAATTCAAAATGTGAAAGTAAGAATGAAGGCTTTAACAGAAGCTGTTGTCACTAATTCAGAGAATTATTCTC
>NW_011138085.1:2446-3211 GCF_000146605.3 Meleagris gallopavo
TATCCAACCGTTTTCTCTATAGCTACTTTTCATCTTCTGCACTTCTTTCTTACCTGCATCCTTTCTTCTTCTTCTTCTTCTTCTCTTCTTCTCTTCTTTCTTTCTGTCTTGTCTGTTTGCGCTCTTCCCCTCTTCTGCTCCTTGAGTGCTCTTGTCAGCATCCAATCTGTGCGCCACAGCTCTACGTCAGACTTCATTTTGGGGTGGAGGAAGGTATGTAGGGCCAGATTTGTACCAGAAAAGCTGTTGTGCTGTGCCCAGAAGGTGATGAAGAAGAGCCGTCAGGAGCCAGCAGCACAAAGGCAGCGTGTTCCTGCGAAGGCCACAGCGTAAGCACACGTGAACTTGGAAGGACTCCTTTGTGTGTCTGCAGGAACTTGTTTTGAGTGGAGAATTTTCTGGAGTTGTTTCCCGTTGTTGCTCGGAGGAGCTGAGGCTTTTCTCCTCGTGTCTTTGCAGGAGAGCAGAGCGGAGGGAACGTCTGTGGTGAGATGCTCAGGTGAAATTGCCTTCCCCACCCCAGCAGCCTGTTTGTGTCCATGTGATGCCCGGTGGAGAGAAGCCTGGTGTTCTGTGAGTAAGCCTGGCAGACGGAATAGTGGTTCTGGGCTTTTGGGCACGTGTGTGAGGAGAGGTCTTTGGACAGGCTGTCCTTTGTTGGTTTATTTTTTTTTTTTGCAGGGAAATGCCATTTCAGTTGTTAGTTGCGATGGTTGTTGGTGGTTGTTTGCAAAATATTGGTCATGTAGACAAGCAGTGCTCTCG
>NW_011138086.1:0-960 GCF_000146605.3 Meleagris gallopavo
CGCAGGATAACTGGTGGATTCTTATGGTGTTTAAACGGATTCCTCCTTTCCTCCAAAGTTTTAAGCGCCCGATGGATCTGGGTGTCATATTCGCGCTTTAAGAGGCGTTGGTCCTGGGAGTGGGAGTCTGGGGTTTTACCTCTGCGGGGGCCTCTTGGCCAACATCCCCACCGTTTTACGCCTCTGCCTCCTTCGCCTACTCTTTTGCTTAGAGCAGCGAGGCGTTTCATCTTCTCGGCAGCAGTCGTATTCTTCAGGGGTCCCTCTTTTTGCCCCTTATAGGCTTACTCGACTCTCCATCAACCACTTCCAGGCTCTCAAGGTTTTACCCCTCTGAAGCGTACCAACCCCTCCTTTGGGCCAATTCCCGTTTCAAAAGAGTCCCATCATAGGGCTCTAAATAATCTCTGTAGAAACTTGACCGATCGGTTACAGGTCCCGGGTATCTCAGAAGAGATATCCGTAGGTATAACGGATCCACCAGTTATCCTTACAGAAGTCGGTTAGTACTCACAAGGTTGAGCTACAGACTGTCTCATTTGTGCTTATTAGATCTTTCTTCTCAGTTTGAATTTCAGTCCCCCAGGCTTTTCAGATACTTCCCACTGATCCTCCGGAATGGGTCCTTTTACACGACTTATATGCATCCATCCATCCCCATTCGGCTGTCCGGACGGCAGCTTCTGTGGTAAACAGAACAACAAAAGGCCCTTCCCATCCAGGGTGGGGGATACTTCCCTCCAACTCTTGATCCATGCTCGGTCTCCTGGTTTCAACTGATGGATTGCCATATTCAGGGGTGGCCTCTGTACAAGCAGGCCTCTCCTTCTGAGCTCGTTCCTCCTTTTCATTAACTCCACTCTATATTCCCGTAAGGAGTATTCCTCAATCTTTGGATGTTCTACTGCTAATTCTAAGTCCTATGGCATCCCACATAACATTTCAAAAGCAGAAATGCCT
>NW_011138087.1:0-588 GCF_000146605.3 Meleagris gallopavo
GGTGCCCGCAGGTGGGGGGCTGTCACCAGCGGAGGTGGCCGAGCTGTTCCAGCGTCTGGCCCAGAGTCAACAGGAGAGGTGGCTGCTGGAGGAGAAGGTGAGGAGCTGGGGTTAAGGGGGAGGAGGTGAGAGGGGGCTGAGGGGATGGAGGTAAGGGAGTGGAGGGCACTGAGGTCATTAGGGAGGAAAGATATGAGGAAGGGGATGGGGAAACTGGCAGGGGTAAGGGTGTGGGGGGGCAGAATTGGGGTGGGGGGATATGGTAGGGATGAGGAAGGGATGTGGGGTGATACTGGGATGGTTTTGGGGGGCAGTGGGGACAAGCAGAGGGGGCTGGGAAGGGATTCAGGTAATGGAATGGGACTGTGCTAAGGGGGAGGGGGGAATTGGGGTCCCACCAGGTGGGGAGTAGGAGAACGGAGGAGTACTGGAAGGGGATTGGAGGCGCTGGGATAGAAGTGGGACAAACTGCGGGCAGGGGGGGAGAGACGAGGAGCATTGTGGGGGCACGGGGGGGAGGCACGGCGGGTGTTTTGACCCCCTCACCCCCCTCCCAGGTGCGGCACTTGGAGGTGAGCAGCGCATCCA
>NW_011138088.1:0-622 GCF_000146605.3 Meleagris gallopavo
CCACAGAAAAAAAAACAGTCCAAGTTACAGAATGCTGGGACAGAAATTACAGACCGTGTTGCAATGTAACAAGTTCCAATTTCCATGCACAATTCTATCTCATACTATTGCCTTTGAAATTCAAAGCTCAGGTCAGGAACAAGCCTGCATCTTTGTACGTGACAAGGATTAGTTACATCCTTACACCAAACAACACAGGATTACGGAGAAGAGCCATAGAGGTGTCGTCTGCAGAGGTGGAGAAGCAAAATTCAGGCAGGACTGAGAAAAAAAAGAAAGCTGTTTGCAGCAAGGCGTGCTACTGAGTAACTTTGAGCGTTTGGAATTCCAGAAGACATTAATAAACAGCAACTGAAGAGGACTTGTTTCAAATTACTCATGGGAAATCTGTGCTTTTTACTAACCAATCTCAACCTACTACCATGGTTGCTGCTACTGAAACTTTTACTGTTCAAGAAGTCATCTTTTAGTTCCATGCTCTGAGACAACCAGAATAGTGCTCTCAGTCTTTGGAATTTAACAGACAGATATATAATATAAATCCTATAGATCCAAATTTCTCTCATGCAGTATTACGGCTGGCTTTGAAACCTGCAGCACATTCAGTGAGTGGGGCCACGTG
>NW_011138089.1:0-752 GCF_000146605.3 Meleagris gallopavo
CCCACTAATAAGAAAGAGACACAATCGTTCCTGGGCGTAGTGGGTTTTTGGAGAATGCATGTTCCAAACTACAGCCTCATTGTAAGTCCCCTTTATCATGTGACGCGAATGAAGAATGAGTTTACATGGGGCCCGGAGCAGCAGCAGGCTTTTGAACAGATTAAACAGGAAATAGCCCGTGCCGTGGCCCTAGGGCCAGTACGAATGGGACAGGGTATAAAGAACATCCTCTACACTGCTGCTGGAGAGAAAGGTCCCACTTGGAGTTTGTGGCAGAGAGCCTCAGGAGAGACCCGAGGCCGACCCCTGGGATTCTGGAGTCGAGCCTACAGGGGGTCAGAAGAGGGCTACACTCCAACTGAAAAGGAGAACTTAGCTGCGTATGAGGGGGTTCGGGCTGCTTCTGAAGTAATCGGTACTGAAACGCAGCTTCTTCTGGCACCTCGGCTGCCAGTGCTGAACTGGATGTTTAAGGGAAAGGGTTCCTCCACCCATCATGCTACCGATGCCACTTGGAGTAAGTGGATTGCGCTGATTACGCAGCGAGCGCGGATGGGGAATCTCAACCGTCCAGGAATCCTAGAGGTGATCATGGACTGGCCTGAAGGCAAAAAGTTTGGAACATCACCAGCAGAAGAAGTAGCACGTGCAAAAGAGGCCCCACCATACAATGAACTACCAGAAAATGAAAAGAAATATGCTCTGTTCACAGATGGATCATGTCGTATTGTGGAAAGCATCGCAGATGGAAA
>NW_011138090.1:0-532 GCF_000146605.3 Meleagris gallopavo
TGGGGAGAAAACGGGGTGTAGATGGGAGAAAATGTCCTGTTGAGGAGTGCCTAGCAGTATTTTTGAGAGAAAAGGGAAGGTACTTGTCAGAAAAGTGCTCTTTCTGGGAGAGAGTAGCATAGTTGGTTGGAAAATGCCACCCATTTGTGAGAAAGCTGCCTTGTTTCCGGGAGAAAATAGCATTCTCTGGGGAGAAGATGTCCTCTTTTGGATGGAAAAGTAGTACTTGTGGGAGAAGCTGTCCAATGTTTGGGCCCAAGGTAGCATTACTGGGAGGTAATGTCATTGTATTGGAGAAGGGTGGTATTTCTTGGGGAGAATGTGTTCTTTTTGGAAGCCAACGGTGTACTTTGGGGGGTAAAAAGCGGCCTTTCTGGGAGAAAGCGTCCTAGTTTGGGAGAAAGTGTCATAGTGCGGAGTGTGGTGTAGCAGATTAGGGGGGAATTGGGAGGTATTCCTAAGAGAACTGTCATTTCTGGGTGGAAAGGTCTTATGTGGGGGGAAAAGGTGAGGAATGTGTGAGAAAGCTGGT
>NW_011138091.1:0-579 GCF_000146605.3 Meleagris gallopavo
GAGGAGAAAAAAAAAAAAAAAAAAAATCACTCACTCCATCACCAAAGAACAAGGCATACTCAAAAGGAAGCACTCCCCAGGTTCAGATGCTGCCCCTACTCTTCCCAGCCCTTAAATGGGATCAGGCAGGGGTGGAGCCTGGCTCTGCCCCACTCCACAGCCAAACTGTCCCCAGCTGTGCTCGCAGGGCTGCACCCCGCCCCAGGTGCGGGTTCCACAAAAACAGGAGGGCAAGGGAATGCCCAGGCAAAGGCAAGGGCCAAGAGAACATGGAAGGAAATGCCAAGGATGACGGCCCAGACAATACGGCAGGGAACGCCAAAACTGAATGCCGACATGAATGTGGCAACACAAAGCCAAGGGGTTATTAGGCCAAGAGAATGGGGCAAGGAACACAAAAAATAGGAGGACAAGAGAATGTAATAGTGAAAACAGTGCAAGACCAGAGACAAGCAAGACACAGAACAAAGAGGATAGGCAGCCTTCTGGGCACCATGAAGCGCAATTCAGAGCTCTGGGGGAACCCTATTGTGCCGGGCTCTGGAATGGGTAAACGCTGGCGGGTGTGCATCGCCCTTA
>NW_011138092.1:0-534 GCF_000146605.3 Meleagris gallopavo
CAGACCATCCAGGCTCCCACTTCTGCCATGCGACTCGGTGAAACTTCTCAGGCAGAGGGCGAAGAAGATCGGGCCAGTGCAGGAAGCACCGGAGCAGATGGCAGCGTCAGCACTTGGTGTGAGACAGCCTGCCTGAGGAGTCTCCCACCAACACGTCTGGATTGCCGCCACCCATAAGGAAAGAAATGGGGTCTCCCAAGTGTCGGCCTCTGAAGACCAAAGCCCCAGCCCACAGGAAGGCACATCACACCCACGCCCCGGTCCAGCTGGCCAGCCGACTTCTGACCTGCCAGGGTCCCCACATTCACGCCGGCCAGCTTTTGTCCTGGCAGAGGCCCCCGGCTGGCCAGGAGGCTTTTGGTTTGGCGGGTCTCCTTGGTTGGCCAGGAGGCTTCTGGCCAAGCAAAGCTGCCTGGGTCAGTCGGCTGGATGGCTTTGTCCTGTCAGGCCTTTCCCCCAGCTATCGGCCTGGCAGGGCACCCACAGGCAGCTGGGATGCTTCTAACCAGGCAGGATTACCTACAGCAGCCGGCC
>NW_011138093.1:0-415 GCF_000146605.3 Meleagris gallopavo
CAGAATTTTATAAGGAGAGAGAATGTGAAATTGATGGTGGATTGGCCTTACCATAACGCTGAGATGAGAAGCGCAGGCAGAGAAGCGAGCATCAGGTGACCTTGCCGGGAGTTATATCTCCTCGCTGACCGCAAAGCCCCCTGGGGAAACGTAGCTCTTCTTCTCCTCTGGACAGGCACCCGGAACTTGAGCATCAGCAGTCAAACCCCCAGTGCATTGCATTGATGTTATGATGTGGAATACTGATAATGAAAAATCATGAAACCATGACATTCCACCCCTTATTCCACATCGCTACATCATGCTTAATATATACAAACAAAATATAAACACACGCACAAGGAATTACTGACTGCACTCCCTCAACATCAAGTTCCCTTGTGGTACACTTTGAACATCCCCGTTTCCTGCATCA
>NW_011138094.1:0-441 GCF_000146605.3 Meleagris gallopavo
TAGTACAGCTTTCCAGTACCCTGTGAGCTTAGTCCCACCTGTAGACTTCAACCAATTGGAAGAGCTGACTGTCCAGATAACTGCTTTTATTCTTTTACGGTTATTTCAGTTTTGGATTAACCTTATGAATAAAAAACTGGAAAATTGATGACAAATGTATGTACTCCCATCTAAATAAATTAAAAAAAAAGGTTAGACTAATTACATTTAAAAAACAAGCGTAGAAAAGCTGTTATCTGACTTCCTTCTTAAGAAAGCTCCTCTGGAAGATAGCATTGATGAAGACAGTATCTCACAAGCCTCCGTAATCTAAACCAAAATTCACTTTATCTCAAATTAGTGCATGGTCCTCCACAGAATTTGCATTAAAAATAATAATAAAAAAAATAAGTAAAAAAGAATGTTATCATCACCGAACAGTTGTAAAGGACAGATGTAGGG
>NW_011138095.1:0-496 GCF_000146605.3 Meleagris gallopavo
CCCGGTATTCTTTCTCTTAGATGCTGCTTATTAACTTTCTTACAGGTCAAGCATCCTCCCAAAACAGCCTTTGCTATATTGTATACCCCAATGCACATATATTTTGTGCTAAATTGGTCCACTAGTGCCTGGATTCCCCCAATGCGTTTTTCTATGTAATTCTCTCATTACCCTCCAGGCGAGTCCTTTTGGTAGTACTTCCCGACCATCAGGAAGTAACCACTTCCCATCTTTTTCTTCAATACCCATTTGCAACAACCTTTCCTTTTCCTCAGTAGTAAAACTTTTCTCGTATTGTTTTTGTTCTTTAGACTCCCCGATCCCTAACTCTTTAACTATCAACAGAGCTGCTTTCTTGGCTTCCTCATCAGCCAAGTTGTTTCCTCTTAAGTGATTGGACTTTCCATTTTGGTGACCTCTTATATGTACAATTGCAATTTGCTTTGGTTTTCTCCAAAGCTTGTAGTGTCTGCTTAATTAGGTATTCATGAACCAA
>NW_011138096.1:0-398 GCF_000146605.3 Meleagris gallopavo
GATGAGGGCTGTGCATAATGAGCAGTTCTCAGACAAGATGGAAGCAAAAATGGTGTTGGGTAGCTGAGCCTTCTCTGGTGGTAAGCAACATCGTGCACAGAGTGCAGCCATGTGCTCCGAGCAAGGAGCACAGGTTTTGTGCAAGAGGCCCGGATGCAGGGCAGTGCCTTCATGACTTGTATTGTGTCCGACAGGTGGCAGCAGAGCTGCGGTGCTCCCAAGTGCCGTAACAACTGCACGGAGAGATGTGTTGGTCTCTGTGGAAACAGCAAGGAAGTGGAATGTGCATTTCCCGGCATGCCCCGGAACCTCACTTTGCTTGACTGGTCATTGTCTGCCCAGCAGGTAAGGCGATGCACAGCCGCCAGCGTTTACCCATTCCAGAGCCCGGCACAATA
>NW_011138097.1:0-1086 GCF_000146605.3 Meleagris gallopavo
TTCGGTTTGCCCTTCACACAAGAATCACAGAATGGCCACGGTTGGAAGGGACCTCAAGGATCATGAATGTCCAAACCCCTGCCACACGCAGGGCCACCAACCTCCCCATTTAATACCACACCAGGCTGCCCAGCTCCCCATCCAACCTGGCCTTCAACACCTCCAGGGATGGACGGGGGCATCCGCAGCCTCTCTGGGCAGCTGTTCCAGCACCTCACCACTCCCGCTGTAAAGAACTTCCCCCTGACATCCAACTGACATCCTGACATCTTCCCTCCCTCAACTTCATACCATTTCCCCTTGTCCTGCTGTTACCTACCCTTTCAAAAGAGTTGATTCCCCCTCCTGTTTGTAGGCTCCCTTTAGGTACTGAAGGCTGCAATGAGCTCACCCCGCAGCCTTCTTTTCTCCAGGCTGAACAAGCCCGGCTCCCTCAGCCTGTCCTCGTAGGGGAGCCGCTCCAGCCCCCTGATCATCTCTGTGGCTCTCCTCTGCACCCTCTCCAACAGCTCTCTGCCTTTCTTGTACTGGGGCTCCAGACCTGGACACGGCACTGCAGATGGGGCCTCACAAGAGCAGAGGAGAGGGGGGACCATCACCTCCCTGTCCCTGCTGGCCACCCTCTTCTTCTGGCCCTTTCCTGAGCCCCAGCTATCAGGAGTGCCCCGCTGCTTTTGCTGCAGAGCCTTATTATCCAAGAGCATGAAGACTTGGGGGAAAACCTCAGCAGCTACGCATGTGCCGAGGGAAGATTTCATGCCCTGGCCTACACACAGCCCGGCTTTCCCCGCTCTGCGCTGCCGGCGTCCCCCGCAGCCCCTGTGCTGTGACAAACACCAGCGGGGCTCGGGCCCAATGCCCCTCCTGCTGCACGCCCTCCCACATCCCCATGTGCCTCAACTCCTCGTGCCTCAACGGGAGGCTGATGTGCAGGCCACGGCTGCCCGCGCGCAGCTGGGCTTCCCGGGGCAAACAGCAACCCTCAGCACAGCCCAAGGCTGAGAAAGCCATCAGGGAAGAGAGGCGAGCTCGAGGGGCCGAATGCAGGGACACCTCTCTTCCTCCCGCGCTGCTTCCCCTCCTTTG
>NW_011138098.1:0-829 GCF_000146605.3 Meleagris gallopavo
GGCCCCGCGAAGAAGAGAAAAAGGAAGGGGTACGAACAGTTTGCCGAGACCCAGCCAGCCCCAGGCCACATGCACTCGGGGAGAGGGGGAAGGGCAGATAGCTAGCCGATAGTTTGAACAAAGAGAAAACACAACGGCAGCGACCTGAGGAGGAACGGTAGTTTACTGAATTTAACTAAATCAAACAAAACGAGAAAGACAAGAGTATTCAAAATGCCGGGCAAACCACGACAGTGCGAGGGAAACCACTATGCTTTTCTCAGCGGCGAGCTCCGCCCCACCGCCCCTGCCCGCCAGGGATGCCGCCCCTCCCCTCCCTTCCCATCAGGATACTCCAAGAGTCCACAAAAAGGCAGTGAACGGATCCAGAAGATTAACTCGTTAACTCCCACTGGTTCACATGATGTTCTGATGTGGGATACTGACAACAAAAAATCACAAAACCACAACAGCCCAGCACGGCAGGGTGGTTGAAACTAGACCATCTAGAAGGTCCTTTTCAACCCAGGCCATTCTACGCGTTTGCCCTGAATTTGTCTGGACCACCTGCTTCCTCACTCCTTGTCCTTCTGTGGCCAAGCGTTGTGAAATGATGCTTAGAAGCTGAACACGTGCCCTCTTCCTACGGAGCAGGCAAAAAGAGGTACATTCAATACTGGTCACTGGGATAGAGTTGCCTTTTTTCTTCACCATGTTTGGTATGTTGGTATGCTCTGGCTCTAGATACCGTGCCCTCCTCCAGTGGAAATATTTGGGATCCAGAATGACTTTGATTATGGGAAAGTCCTACCACTGGAAATGTACTTCCTATTTACTGTCTCTTATTTAC
>NW_011138099.1:0-451 GCF_000146605.3 Meleagris gallopavo
ATGTTACCAGTAGTACTTGGGGGCATTCAGCAGAGACATCTGAAGTAGCTACACCTGTAGCACCACTTGCCCCTTAGCCAGTGTCACACTGGGGACAAAGAAAAGAAGAGGCAGTAAAACCAGTGACTTGACAGCCTGTGCTACATGTGGGGCATAATTATCCCTGAGGGGTGCAGAGGTGCTGGCAGGAGTTTTGGAAATCTGCAAGCAGCTGGATGTTGTTTGCCATGCCATGCTGTTTCCTTTGCTGAGTGTAGCAAGGATCTGCTTGACCCTGAGTCAGGAACAGTTTGGGAGAGAAGGAGCAAGAGGCTTCCCAGCAAGCTGCTCAGGAGGTCACAAGAAGAAGAGAGCTCATGCACATTCAGGGTCCTCCCAGACCGATTTCTTTCTCCTGCTCAGTGTTGGGAATGTCCAAATAATTTTGTCACAGTATCTCTGATAAAAGCAG
>NW_011138100.1:0-663 GCF_000146605.3 Meleagris gallopavo
CAATTCCGATGCCGAGAACGTGCGAATTCAGCCTCCTGCACTACCTCCGTAGGGAGGTTTTTTCTCCGCAGGCCAGAAAGGATCGCTCCCCACTTTCTGTCACGCTCTCTCTCCCTGGGAGCGAAACAAATGTCGCTCCCCGAACTTCCAACAGCCTTATTAGAGAGGGTTTTGCTCTCCACTCTTTTCCTCCGAGCATGCACAAGCGTAGCCATGGAGAACAACACCAAAAAAGAATTGCCGCTCAAAATGAAGGCAGACACGTCGTATTCACAGCTAGGCCTAGTGCATTCTGCATGTACCCAAGGCGAAGTGCAAACCCCTCCTCTCCGACGTGCGGACGCGAGACCGCTCGCGCGTCGGAGAAAAGCAGCAGGCACAAGTCGCCCGTTCTCGGCAAGTGAGAAACACGAGAGCGCTGCTGACGGCTGAAAGCGGCACTCGGGGAGAAGCGCGATTTCTCGACCAGCGTCGGCAAACTCTCCGGAGCGGTTCAGCGCGAGTGCCGCTTTCTACGCATGAGAGCGAAGCAGTGCAATTCCGATGCCGAGAACGTGCGAATTCAGCCTCCTGCACTACCTCCGTAGGGAGGTTTTTTCTCCGCAGGCCAGAAAGGATCGCTCCCCACTTTCTGTCACGCTCTCTCTCCCCTGGGAGCGAAAC
>NW_011138101.1:0-445 GCF_000146605.3 Meleagris gallopavo
CAAACAGCCCCGCGTGGTTCTCACCCGCCTGGCACTGCCGCCCGGATGCATCTCCTGCCGGCTGGCAGACGAGCACCACGGGGACGGCACCGAGCCGCCCAAGTGCCCCACGCCCGCCTGCACCACCACCAAAGGCAGCACCACCGGGCACAGGCAGCACGCCGGCAGCATCCCAGCCACAAAGAGGAAGCTGCCGTGCCGCCGCCATCTTCCAGGCCACAGACGCCGGCGCTAGGCGAAGCTGCCTGTGTCAGCACGGCGGCCAGCACCAGGACTCGGGCCGCTTTCCTGGCACGCTCCCACTCGGGCCGCTGTTGGCTGTGATGGGCACCACTGGGTGTAGCAGGAGACGTGGCCGCAGCGATGAATATGGCTCCCCGTAGCCCTGGGCTCCTCGCTGGCCCCCACGAGACCCGCAGTGCAGCGGCAGTGTTCCAGGGGCACC
>NW_011138102.1:0-471 GCF_000146605.3 Meleagris gallopavo
CAGTGGGGGAAGTGGGAGTCTGGGATCATGGGATGGCAGCTGGTGACTCATTTCCCCTTGAGGACAGGATGACATGACGTCACCACATTCTGACAGATTTTCCCCCCATTTGTGTTGACAATTCTGGCTTCCCGATAGGGTCACTGCACTGCACACAGTTCTTTGCTGTGGTGTCCCACGCAGGCGATCACCCCTCGAGTGTCACACACTGTCACCAAAGTTCTGCCAGCACATGGCCTTGTGAGGTGTCCCCCATGGGATGCCAACCACAGCACACGTGGCTCCAGTGGTTTGTCCCACATGGGATGTCACTTGTGGTCCCCCAGCACATCCAGCCAGCTGTCACCACGCACTTTGGGTACCACGCTCTGCCCCCACTGTGCTTTCCTCCACCATCCCCACTGGGGGCAGCAGCAGGGACCTTTGGGGACTCAGTGACACCCCCCCCGGCACTGGATGTGCTATGGACAC
>NW_011138103.1:0-1120 GCF_000146605.3 Meleagris gallopavo
CCTGTGCTGGCCGTGGACCCGTGTACCTTTGGTGTCGGTGCACGTCGGACTGGAGGCACGCCCCGCTGCGGGGCCGACCTCGCTCCTCCTGTTCCGCCTCGCGCCGGCGGGTCGCTCCTTGTTGGCGCCAGCCATGCCGGAGCTCATCCTTCAGATGCGTCTGCTCTCTGCCAGATGCTCCTTCAGGATGCGGGACCCACCGCCGCGCTCTGCCTTTATACCCCTCCCGGGTGCCCGTGTCACAAACGTCGCCACGGCGACGCGATGACAGCGTGGCCGGTGCTGGCCGCTGCCCATTGTGACGCTGGCACCGGCAGCCTGCTGCCCGGCCCGGCTGGGAGTGCTGAGCCCTCTCTGCTTTCTCTTTTCTTTGCTCTCAATGCAATCTTACTCGTTTGCCTTTAGTGGCCGTCACCCGAATCCATCTTCAAGCAGGTGATGCGGAAACAAGTCCTGTTCCAAAGGGCTCTACCCGTAACGTTGCAGACCCGTTGTCAGAAAGTTGCTTCGTTTTGGCTGGAAGTCGTTGATTCCTTGTTGGGACGCCCAATAAATGACCCGGCATCCATCCTCTGCGTCACTGTTGTGACTCCATGGCTCCCACGACCCTGCCGGGCAGGGAGTGCTTTGTTTGGGGGATCCCAGAGATTCGCCTTCCTCGCAGCCTTCCGAGCGGGAGGAGACATCTCACACGGACACTGTGGGCAGGATTGCCCGAAGGAAGGGAAGAGGAACGTAGAGGGGACATGGGCTGAGTTGAGGAAGCGGGACGTCGGATTGGACGGCGTCGGGTTTGTGAACAGAAAGAGGAACCCAGAATGGTGGGGGTTGGAAGGTCACCAAGTCCACCAGCCCTGCCAAAACAGGTTCCCAGCAGTGGGTCACCAGCTGTCACCTGTATTTGTACCACTTCTGAGCGGATGTCACCGTGCTGTCTTGGGAATGGAATGTTATTTCTGCATTAGATATTACAAAGGGCAATTGGTTTGGTTGGAAATAGCCAAATAATTCTCGAGGACGGTTGCTGCGATAAAGCAGATTCGATTCGCAATTGCAACGTCGGGCCTCCTGCCAAGCAGGAGAGCACTCAGAAAACAGCGCTACATCTTTATCCCCTGTT
>NW_011138104.1:0-472 GCF_000146605.3 Meleagris gallopavo
CCCGTTCTCGGCAAGCGAGAAACACGAGACCGCTGCTGACGGCTGAAAGCGGAGTTTGGGGAGAAACGCGATTTTCTCGGCCAGCTACGGCAAAGTCTCCGGAGCGGTTCAGCGCGAATGCCGCTTTCTACGCGTGAGAGCGAAGGAGTGCGATTCCGATGCCGACAAGTGCGAATTCAGCCTCCTGCACTACCTGCGAGTGGGGGGTTTTTTCTCCGCAGTCCTGAAAGGATCTCTCCCCACTTTCTGAAACGCTCTCCCTGAGAGCACTACAGCTGTCGCTCCTCGAACTTGCAAATGCCTTATTAGAGCTTGTTTTCCCTTCCACTCTTTTCCTCTCTAGAATGCAGATGTGTAGCAGTGGAAAACCTGACTAGAATGAATTGTGGCTCGAAATAAAGGCAGAGACATAGTATTCAGAGGTAGGCGTAGTGCATTCTGCATGTAGCCAAGGCGAAGTGCAAACCGCTCC
>NW_011138105.1:0-571 GCF_000146605.3 Meleagris gallopavo
CCAGGGAAGAACTTCTATGAGATGCTGCTCAGTGACGGCACCCAGAATGAAGCAGCAAGGATGTTACGAGCAGGAGACTGCTGCGTGCAGTTATCGCCTTCTGTCTTGGTAGCAGCGCGACTCCAAAGCAGAAATTTCTGCTCAGGCCGAGATCTTTGTGAAGCAGCCGTTTGTTCATCACGGCAATGACGGGCACACAGCCCTGCTGACCAGGGAGGAATGGCAGCCTGCTGAGCGCGGGGACAAGGACACAGACGCACAGAGCTGGCTTTGCTGAGGGCTTTGTTGATCACTGGAGGATGTCAGAGATCATCAGGTCTCCACTGGTCTTCAGAGGACTCCACTGGCCACCAGAGGATTTCAGAAGGTGTCACTGGCCAAGGAGAAGCCCCGTCCCTGCAGGGTTTGTGCCCCAGGACTTTGGGCAGGAGGAGGGCTGTCAGCAGCCCAGGGCGGGATGTGGGTCCCCTGGGGGCAGCAGCCACAGCCTGTGTCCCACGTGCACAGTGACCCTGGGCCTCAACAAAATAATTTAAAAAGTCAGATGGACTCTGTTATAGAAGCTAGTTAC
>NW_011138106.1:0-529 GCF_000146605.3 Meleagris gallopavo
ATGTCCAGCTCTTTGTCCACCAGGATCCCCGAGTCCTCCGCAGGGCTGCTCCCAAGGGCTTCTACGCCCACTTTGTACAAGCATCTGGGTTTCCCCTTTATCAGGGACATCAACAGTGGGGTTGAGTGCACCCTAAGGACACCAAGCTGTGGGGTGCAGTGACACAGCAGAGGGACGGGATGCCATCCACAGAGACCTCAACAGGCTGAGCAGTGGCCACAAATCCAAGTGCAGGGTCAGTAGCTGGGATGAGGGAACACCCACCACCAAAACATGCTAGGGGATGAAAGGACTGAGCGTAGTCCTGCTCCATAAGGCCTGGGAGTACTGGTGGGTGGGAGCTGGACACAAGCCAGCAATGGGCCCTTCCAGCCCAGAAAGCCAACCGTATCCTGGGCTGCATCCAAAGATGCGCAGTCAGCGGGCGAAGGGAGGAGATCCCCATCCCTCTGCTCTGCGCTGGTCAGGCCCTCAGCTGCAGTGCTGCGTCCAGATGTGGAGTCCTCAGTGCAGGGAGACATGGAGCTGT
>NW_011138107.1:0-908 GCF_000146605.3 Meleagris gallopavo
GCACACATTCCAGTGCGTCACCACCCTGTGCGTGAAAAGCTGCCTCCTAATAACCAACCTAAACCTCCCCTGTCTCACTTGAAAACCATTTCCCCTTGTCCTATCGCTATCCACCCTCCTAAACAGCCGTTGCCCCCTCCTGCTTATGCGCTCCCTTCGAGTCTTGGAAGGCTGTCATGAGCTATCTCCAGAGCTTTCTCTTCTCCCACACAAACAATCCCAGTTCCCTCAACATTTCTTTCTAAGAGAGGTGCTCCAGCCCTCTGATCATCTTCGTGGCCCTTCTCTGGACCTGCTCCAAAAGCTCCACATTCATTCCCGTGCTGGAGCCCCAGGCCTGGACGCAGTGCTGCACATGGGGCCGCACACCAGAGCCGAGTCGAGGGGGACAATCACCTCCCTCTCCCTGCTGGTCGCTCCTCTTTGAATGCAGCCCAGGATCTAGTTGGCCTTCTGGGCTGCAAGTGCACACTACTGGCTTATGTCCAGCTCTTTGTCCACCAGGATCCCCGAGTCCTCCGCAGGGCTGCTCCCAAGGGCTTCTACGCCCAGTTTGTACAAGCATCTGGGTTTCCCCTTCATCAGGGACATCAACAGTGGGGTTGAGTGCACCCTAAGGACACCAAGCTGTGGGCTGCAGTGACACAGCAGAGGGTACGGGATGCCATCCACAGAGACCTCAACAGGCTGAGCAGTGGGCACAGATCCAAGTGCAGGGTCAGTAGCTGGGATGAGGGAACACCCACCACCAAAACATGCTAGGGGATGAAAGGACTGAGCGTAGTCCTGCTCCATAAGGCCTGGGAGTACTGGTGGGTGGGAGCTGGACACAAGCCAGCAATGGGCCCTTCCAGCCCAGAAAGCCAACCGTATCCTGGGCTGCATCCAAAGATGCGCAGTCAGCGGGC
>NW_011138108.1:0-715 GCF_000146605.3 Meleagris gallopavo
AGAAGACTGAAGGGATCTGTTCAATGTTTCATAAACATCAAAAGTGCAGGAGGCAACTGGATGAGGCCAGAATCTTTTCAGTGCTGTGTAGTGATAGGACAAGGATCAATGGCCTAAAAACATGAACATAAGCAAGTTCTATACAAACATGTGGAAGAACTTCTTTATGGTAAGTGTCAACGGTTTACGGGCTGGTTCGGCCCGGTTCCGTGACTAGAAGGGCGGAGGGGATCCGCGGATCCGCGCCCCCGGAAAAAAAAAAGAAACTAAGGGACCCCGAAATAATTGAAAACCAGTGGCAAACAATCTGAGGTAAAAACAAAGTAATTTACTAAAATATGGTATCAACAGAATTTTATAAAGGAGAGAGAATGTGAAAATTGATGGTGGATCGGCCTTACCACAACGCTGAGATGAGAAGCGCAGGCAGAGAAGCGCAGGCGAGAAGCGCAGGCAGAGAAGCGCAAGCGAAGCAGCGCAGGCAGAGAAGCGCAAGCGAAGCAGCGCAGGCAGAGAAGAGAGCATCAGGTGACCTTGCCGGGAGTTATATCTCCTCGCTGACCGCAAAGCCCCCTGGGGAAACGTAGCTGCTCTTCTCCGCTGGACAGGCACCCGGAACTTGAGTCATCAGCAGTCAAACCCCCAGTACATTGCATGATGTTATGATGTGGAATACCGATATGAAAATCATGAAACCATGACATTCCACCCCTTA
>NW_011138109.1:0-523 GCF_000146605.3 Meleagris gallopavo
ATTGCCCCTGTGGCTGGATGACGTCCTGTGACACTTCTGCTGCTGCCTGGAGTACACCTCAGTTGCTTCCTTTTATGATATGAGAGGGTGATTTTTTTCATGATTTGCAGCTCTAAAACGGGGAGGAAGTCTACAGGCAATCCTTCAGAGCATCTAGAATATCAAGAAATCCTCTTAGACTGTTTCTTAGTAGCATCATACAGCTACCGCTTCCATTCTTGTGTCAGTTTTTCACTGTTCAGCTTTACATATTCATTTACAGATTTTCGTGGTATGTTAGGTACATTAATTCTTTAGCCAACTAGTGGAAAACATAAGGAATGTTCTACAGTTTCCCTTTGTCTCTAGGCTTAGAGAGGTGCTGAATTTCCTACATGAACAGTGACTTTTTTCCATGCACTAAGCTGAAAAGCTCTTGCCCCTAATTTGTAGCCTACATTAGAGTGTAAGCTGGCAGCATTCCTGTTCATACTTCGGCAGTACTGTTCCACCAGTGAGGCATGGCACACGGATCATGCTACCA
>NW_011138110.1:0-616 GCF_000146605.3 Meleagris gallopavo
CGGGTGTCCCAGAAACAAATGTTCAACCATCTCACACGGGCTGGGCGGCCTTTGCCAAGATCGACCGGCAACCTCATCATATTTTACTGCAATGACGGAAACAGCTGCAAGACGATCAAAAACTTCAAAGTACTCCCAAAAGAGCCAGGCTACGAATAACGCAGCAAATGCCAATGGGAACCTGGAACTCAGAGAACTTTATAGTCCCTAGGAGAAGAAAAAAGCCTCCTCGGGTGACTTGAGCTACGATGCCCAGCCACCTGAGGAAAAAGAGCTGGCCATCGGCCAGTTTATGGCACGACAGGGGATGGGGGTTCCCCTGTAACAGGGGCCTCCAGGCGGGACCAGAGGCCCTGTGTCAAATGAGCAACTTTTCGGTCCCCAAAAAGCGCACAACGGGTTACGGCAGCGGTGGACACGGGCACGCAAACGGAAGACACTCACCTGCTCCATCTCCGAAGAATGAGCTGCATTTGGAGCTGAAGAGGACGCCTGTGTGGTTCAAGAGGAATTCCACAACGGCCGACTGGATCTGCAACTCCATGAAGGCAGCTCTTCTGCTGGCGCAGGCAGACTCGCTCTGCTGCGCTCTGAAGAAAAGGCAGATGACGTCATG
>NW_011138111.1:0-437 GCF_000146605.3 Meleagris gallopavo
CCTAAAGTCCAGGGTAGCAATCCTACTTATTGCTTTGCTTCTTCCGCTCAGGATCTTGAACTCCACCATCTCATGATCACTACAACCCAAACTGCCCCCTACCTTTACTTCCTTAACAAGTCCATCCCTGTTGGTGAGAATAAGGTCCAGTAACACCCCTCCCCGCGTCGGTTCCTCCACCACCTGCATCAGAAAGTTGTCTTCAACACACTGCAAAAACCGTCTGGACCGTGCGTGCCTGGCTATGTTGGTCATCCAGCAAATATCTGGATAATTGAAGTCCCCCATAAGCACCAGTGCCTGGGAACGTGACGCTACATCCAGTTGCTTTTGGAAGGCCTCATCAGCCTCCTCATCCTGATCAGGGGGCCTGTAGTACACCCCCACAACAGTGTCACCCTTACCAGCCTGCCCCTTGATTCTCACCCATAAGCTCT
>NW_011138112.1:0-463 GCF_000146605.3 Meleagris gallopavo
TGCGCCGAGTTCCTTGAGCAGCATGGCGTGGTGCAGGGGGATATACCGCCTGTCCGGCGTCGCGTCCAACGTCCAGCGCCTCCGGTAAGAGTGCTGCGACTGACACAGCTGGACTGCACGTGGGGTGGCTTTTACTTGCTTTCCTCTTTCTCAACCATTTTTGTGTCCTCCTCTCCAGGTGTGAATTTGAATCTGAGCAGATTCCTGAGCTGACCGTCCGTGACATTCACAGCGTGAGCTCCCTCTGCAAGATGTACTTCAGGGAGCTCCCGAACCCTCTGCTCACCCACCAGCTGTATGACAAGTTCTCGGTAAGCACAAGGCAACGTCTTCCCTTGACCTCTTCCCTGGGCCTCTTGGGAGATGGCTGCAGCAGTGCCCCAGCTCTGAGGTCCCTTTTTTCTGTTACGCCCCATCAAGTTGACTCGCATGTCTTTGCCACGTCCTGCATCGTACTGATGCC
>NW_011138113.1:0-355 GCF_000146605.3 Meleagris gallopavo
GCATCCAGAGTACAGCCACAAACGACGAACCCAAGGATGGAACCCCTCTCCTGTAAGCAAGGAGAGCTGGGCTGTTCAGCCTCCTGGAGAAGTGAAGGCTCCAAGGGAACCTGGTAACAGCCTTTCAATACCTAAAGGAAAGAACAAGGGAAAATGGAGGTGAAATCTAAGGAAAATGTCTTGTACAGTGAGGGTGCTGAGGCTAGTGGCACAGGTTGCCAGAGACATGGTGGATGTGCTGGCCCTTTCAAGGTGAGCCTGGCTCAGACTCTGAGCAACTTGATCTAGCTGTGGATGGTCAGCATGGGGGATCGGATCACATCGCAAACCTACCTGCATACAAGCAGCGCACCAA
>NW_011138114.1:0-472 GCF_000146605.3 Meleagris gallopavo
TGGGCAGCTCAGCTCCTCGCAGTGGGCATTCATCTCCGAGTACACTTTGCTATTGATCCCATTCCCGTTCTATAAACAGTTGGGGAATAGCAAAAAAAAATAAAAATAAAAAACACCACAGGAATTCTCACAAGCATAGTGAATGTGGAAATAACCACCTCCTGGGACCACCAGAAATGGCATCAGTACGATGCAGGATGTGGCAAAGACATGCGAGTAAACCTGATGGGGCTAACAGAAAAAGGGCCTCAGAGCTGGGCACTGCTGCAGCCATGTCCCAAGAGGCCCAGGGAAGAGGTAAAGAAAAGACGTTGCCTTGTGCTTACCGAGAACTTGTCGTAGAGCTGGTGGGTGAGCAGAGGGTTCGGGAGCTCCCTGAAGTACATTTTGCAGAGGGAGCTCACGCTGTGAGTGTCGCGGACAGTCAGCTCAGGAACCTGCTCACACTCAAATTCATGGCTGGAGAGAAGGA
>NW_011138115.1:0-708 GCF_000146605.3 Meleagris gallopavo
ATAATTTGAAGCCGGTAGACTTTGGGCTCTGTGCAAAGCCAAAGGTAAGAGTATCTTAAATCAAATATAACGTGCCCCCAGGTAATGCATGTTTGACCACAGTGTGCAACAGGGACTTGCACAAACACCCTACATTCAAGCTGTTTCTGTGGTCGAGATGCAATTGCATCTTGCTTGGAAGGGCCTTAGCTGTGTGAGAGTGAACAGAACAGAGAGTAGACAGTGCTTGCACTGACAGTTCATCTTAGTAGATGATCAGCTAAGGAAAATAATGCATCATGCCAAGGCTACATAAGATAAGTGAGCAGCTTGGCTTCTGTACACTGATACAATACTCGTACATTGTCTTAGACAATGTTTGCTTAGTGAGGTCACCTACTGAATGAAAGCAAAATCCACAGTGAATGAGAATATGCCCAGGAGAAGAAGCCTCTGAGGCTTCTGCAGTGTCACTAGTAGAAAACACAAAGTCTGTTAAAGGAGATGTTTCTATTTCCTGTGTTATTCCAGGGAGGCCTTGATTCCCACCTGAACACATGCTGTGGAAGTCCAGCAAATGCAGCACCAGAGCTAATCCAGGGCAAAGCGTATATTGGCTCAGAGGTATGAAGGCCAGAGTTTGTTGTTTGTTTGACACCTCTCCCCTCCTTCCCTCCCCACAGGGCGTTGAAAGGCAGTGGAGCTCAGGTACCTCACTTGGTTTCCCTC
>NW_011138116.1:0-654 GCF_000146605.3 Meleagris gallopavo
CCTCAGCACCCTCACTGTACAAGACATTTTCCTTAGATTTCACCTCCATTTTCCCTTGTTCTTTCCTTTAGGTATTGAAAGGCTGTTACCAGGTTCCCTTGGAGCCTTCACTTCTCCAGGCTGAACAGCCCAGCTCTCCTTGCTTACAGGACAGGGGTTCCATCCTTGGGTTCGTGTTTGTGGCTGTACTCTGGATGCACTCGCACAGCTCCATGTCTCCCTGCACTGAGGACTCCGCATCTGGACGCAGCACTGCAGGTGAAGCCTCACCAGCGCAGAGCAGAGGGATGGGGATCTCCTCCCTTGGCCCGCTGACTGCGCATCTTTGGATGCAACCCAGGATACGGTTGGCTTTCTGGGCTGGAAGGGCCCACTGCTGGCTTGTGTCCAGCTCCCACCCACCAGTACTCCCAGGCCTTATGGAGCAGGACTACGCTCAGTCCTTTCATCCCCTAGCATGTTTTGGTGGTGGGTGTTCCCTCATCCCAGCTACTGACCCTTCACTTGGATTTGTGCCCACTGCTCAGCCTGTTGAGGTCTCTGTGGATGGCATCCCGTCCCTCTGCTGTGTCACTGCACCCCACAGCTTGGTGTCCTTAGGGTGCACTCAACCCCACTGTTGATGTCCCTGATGAAGGGGAAACCCAGATGCTT
>NW_011138117.1:0-981 GCF_000146605.3 Meleagris gallopavo
TTTCTTTAGTTAAGCAAGTCAGTTGCAAATCAATCCAGCTGTTGCATTTTAGAAAGCTCAGGCCACTTCTTAACACTGTCACACACATTTCTGTGTGAAGAGTTCATGAGGAAAGCTGTTGGGATTCAAAGAATAAGCATAAAGACCCACAACATGCTGATGTATTTTGAGTTGTTATTTTAGTCCCTCAGAAAGGAACAGGGACTGTCTTTGAGGCAGTACACACTGAGAAGCATGCTTACCTCTTTACTTTCATAGGCAATGATATAGAATTTTCTTCACTTACCTCCAGGAAGGCTGAGGTGCTGTTCCAAGTAGTTGTGTTTAATTTCCACCTGCTGGCACCACAAGTTTCCTTTTAGAGAAGAGAGCAGCAGCTGTGACCCTTCATTTCCACACACATGTTCAGCATAGCACAGGCCTTAGGACTTACCTGTGCCAGCTTCCACCAGGCCAGCTACTACATCTAGGCTACAGTGATTGTGATAGCTAATGAGATTGAAGAGCAAAGCATTTGTAAAAGCTAAGAAATAACCAGTCTTATCAGAAGAAAGAAGGTAATGGGAACTCATCAACTTGTTTGGCAGATGAACTCTCATCTAGCTATCAGCACAAAATGTGACAGCTGTGCTATGGTCCACTTAGAGCACAGCACAGTCAGCACTGCAGGAAGGGTAGACCACATCTCAACAGGACCTACTTTTCCTTCTTGGACCCCAGGATAGAGGTGCATACCAGGGCTTTTCTGGAAGTGCCAGTCTCTGTTGCAGTCATTTTCACCACACTGTCTTCTGTTTCATTTCCCTCCTTGTTTCCTTCATCTTTGGCCTGTCTATTTCTGGCAGATGTCTGTGTAATTTAATCCTATTACATTATTACATTTATGTATCAAATATCATATAATTTTTCCAACACAGGAAGACTTGAATTGTTCCCTGGGTAAGTGTCCCATATACATATCTTTCAGAGAACAATAATAAA
>NW_011138118.1:0-313 GCF_000146605.3 Meleagris gallopavo
ACCCTTCCATAGAAGGGTGGCTGAAATGCCAGTCATGAAACTTAAGTCAGAATTGAAGTTGTATTGGAATAGAATAGGATTGTTTTGTGGTCTTAAATCTGAACCATGTTTTCTCCTTGGGCTTCAGGTACAGATATTGTTTAATAAGGACTTTGGAGAAGTTTTTGGTATCCAGTCTCCTGATCAGGAAGAAAGAAGAATGTTTTTGGAGGACTTAATCACGAGTGGAGCTGCTGCTGAACCTCCGCTTCCAAGAAGCAAGCAGGTGAGGACGTTGTGCATCTCAGCCTTTGCTCCCTGCAAGGCACCAGCC
>NW_011138119.1:0-543 GCF_000146605.3 Meleagris gallopavo
CGTAAGAGCAGACAGTTAACATGCTGGGTTACAGCTGAGGGTTACATTTTTCTATCGGGGTTAAAGATCAGCCATACAGCACGAGGGCAGAGAGCTACCATTATTAATTACGATCAAACGTTAAGCGGTTACTTCCGAAGGATCAGGATAAGGAGCTTCACAAATGGGATACAGTTAAGTCCAAAGGGCTCAACATTTGGTTCAGAGGCAAGTCAAAATCTTGGGAAAAAGGAAAAGAAAGCAAAGAAAGGAACAGGTAAGAAGAGAACTAACAAAATCAATAAAAAAAGACAAGAAAAAGACAAAGCAAAGCCAAGAAACATACTCTGAACAGGAAAGGAATGCTTGCAGCAAGGAACAAGGTCACGCAAAGAAAGGAGCAGGAAAGACAAAGAACCCACAAATAGGAAACAAAGACAATGCAAAGCAAACAAAAAAGACCTCACTACAGAAAAAAAACAAATAGAGAAATTAGCAAAACAAGGATAGGAGAGCAAAGCACTGGCAGTCATGCCAAGGAGGAGGGAAGGGTAGCTACCGGGC
>NW_011138120.1:0-662 GCF_000146605.3 Meleagris gallopavo
GGGCCAGCACATCCACCATGTCTCTGGCAACCTGTGCCACTGCCTCAGCACCCTCACTGTACAAGACATTGTCCTTAGATTTCACCTCCATTTTCCCTTGTTCTTTCCTTTAGGTATTGAAAGGCTGTTACCAGGTTCCCTTGGAGCCTTCACTTCTCCAGGAGGCTGAACAGCCCAGCTCTCCTTGCTTACAGGAGAGGGGTTCCATCCTTGGGTTGGTGTTTGTGGCTGTACTCTGGATGCACTCGCACAGCTCCATGTCTCCCTGCACTGAGGACTCCACATCTGGACGCAGCACTGCAGGTGAGGCCTCACCAGCGCAGAGCAGAGGAATGGGGATCTCCTCCCTTCGCCCGCTGACTGCGCATCTTTGGATGCAGCCCAGGATACGGTTGGCTTTCTGGGCTGGAAGGGCCCATTGCTGGCTTGTGTCCAGCTCCCACCCATCAGTACACCCAGGCCTTATGGAGCAGGACTACGCTCAGTCCTTTCATCCCCTAGCATGTTTTGGTGGTGGGTGTTCCCTCATCCCAGCTACTGACCCTGCACTTGGATTTGTGGCCACTGCTCAGCCTGTTGAGGTCTCTGTGGATGGCATCCCGTCCCTCTGCTGTGTCACTGCACCCCACAGCTTGGTGTCCTTAGGGTGCACTCAACCCCAC
>NW_011138121.1:0-509 GCF_000146605.3 Meleagris gallopavo
GGCCCGCTGACTGCGCATCTTTGGATGCAGCCCAGGATACGGTTGGCTTTCTGGGCTGGAAGGGCCCATTGCTGGCTTGTGTCCAGCTCCCACCCACCAGTACTCCCACGGCCTTATGGAGCAGGACTACGCTCCAGTCCTTTCATCCCCTAGCATGTTTTGGTGGTGGGTGTTCCCTCATCCCAGCTACTGACCCTGCACTTGGATTTGTGCCCACTGCTCAGCCTGTTGAGGTCTCTGTGGATGGCATCCCGTCCCTCTGCTGTGTCACTGCACCCCACAGCTTGGTGTACTTAGGGTGCACTCAACCCCACTGTTGATGTCCCTGATGAAGGGGAAACCCAGATGCTTGTACCAACTGGGCGTAGAAGCCCTTGGGAGCAGCCCTGCGGAGGACTCGGGGATCCTGGTGGACAAAGAGCTGGACATAAGCCAGTAGTGTGCACTTGCAGCCCAGAAGGCCAACTGTATCCTGGGCTGCATTCAAAGAGGAGCGACCAGCAGGGAGG
>NW_011138122.1:0-482 GCF_000146605.3 Meleagris gallopavo
CTCTGGAATGGGTAAACGCTGGCGGGTGTGCATCGCCCTTACCTGCTGGGCAGACAATGACCAGTCAGCAAAGTGAGGTTCCGGGGCATGCCGGGAAATGCAGATTCCAGTTCCTTGCTGTTTCCACAGAGACCAACACATCTCTCCGGGCAGTTGTTACGGCACTTGGGAGCACCGCAGCTCTGCTGCCACCTGTTGGACACAATACAGTCATGAAGGCACTGCCCTGCATCCGGGCCTCTTGCACAAACCTGTGCTCCTTGCTCGGAGCACATGGCTGCACTCAGTGCACCATGTTGCTTACCACCAGAGAAGGCTCAGGTACCCAACACCATTTTGGCTTCCATCTTGTCTGAGAACTGCTCATGATGCACAGCTTTCATCTTTGGTTTGGTGAGGTGGGGACTGCCATTGCTTCCTCAGTCCCACAGACCCCTTCCCATCCCACACTGCCATGGCAGATCAGGTTCTGGACCACCTGA
>NW_011138123.1:0-509 GCF_000146605.3 Meleagris gallopavo
TTCTTCACAAAGCTGTTTCCAAATCTTCATCTGGGAGGCAGCATGTGAACCTCATGGGATTCAACAAGGTCAAGTGTAGGGTGTTGCACCTGGGTCGGGGCAATCCCAGATATACGTGCAGACCGGGAGAAGAACTCCTCGAGGGCAGCCCTGCTGAGAAGGACGCAGGCGTCCTGGCGGGCAAAAAGCTTCACCTGAGCCAGCAGTGAGAGCTGGGCTTGTTCAGTCTGGAGAAGAGAATACTCTGGGGGACACCTGATGTGGCCTTCCAGGAATTAGATGGGAACTGCTAAGCAGGAGGGAAGGCAGCTTTTAACATGGGGAGAGAGCAACAGAGCAAAGGGGAAGAGTTTTCAACAAAAAGAGTGGAGAGTTAGTTCAGGTACCAGAGAGAAATTTATCAGTGAGAGGGTGATGAGGTGCTGGAACAGCCGCCCAGAGAGGCTGTGGATGCCCCGTCCATCCCTGTGGATGAGGGGTTCAAGGCCAGGCTGGCTGGGGCGCTGGGC
>NW_011138124.1:0-771 GCF_000146605.3 Meleagris gallopavo
TTACATCATTGGCCTCATCTCACTGCCATGTTTAAATTTCTAGAGCCAACAGGTCTGTCCAACAGCTCTGCTGAGAGGAGAACCAACATTTGTTTCAGGCACGTGTCCTGAGATCTGGAAAGCCCCGATGTGTCCAGGTACAGGCAGAACAGGCAAGGACAGCCGTCAGATGGCTTTGAACACCTCGTGTCTGCCTGCCTGACCAGGAAGGAACGGCACCGTTGTGTGGCTCAACTGAGCCCCTCGGGCAGATGTGTGTGAGCTGAGTCCTCAGATCCAAAGCGAGTGGGAATTCGCTGCAACACCTCAGGCACAATTAGGGTAACTTAGTTTCAGCAAGTTCTGTGTTTCTAATAATGGAAAAAACCCACACCCAAGCGATTATGATAGGTGCTGCAAAAGAAACTCCTCTTCACCTTTTGGATGGAAAGTCACTGACTGTAAATTTCCCCTGTAAAGCTGCGGGGCCTTCTTCCACTCCAACGTCTCTGCTGTCTGACAACGGGAGCTGCTGTGGCCTCGTGTCCGTGCCTGTGCCTCCTCCTGGCTGAGCAGCTTTGTGGGAGGAGAAGAAGCCCACGGGGCCTTGGGCCATAATAAAGAACTGCGTCCTGTAAAGGAAAAGCACAGATAAGAGCAAGCAGCAGCACGGCCATCGCAGATCTGGGGGTGGTGCTGTGTTTTCTAAGTCTTGGCTATCCTCGCCACTGGAAGATGATGTCAAAATAACCATTCTGTTATTCCCAAGAGGGAACTGGAATGAGAGCTGAC
>NW_011138125.1:0-526 GCF_000146605.3 Meleagris gallopavo
CATCAGGAGTTCGTCTGGCGAGCCCAGGACAGGGTGAGTGACTTTCTCTTATTTCTCCAATATAAATGCTATTAGCCGAGCTCCTGGATATGGATCTATACCATCTGTATATCCATTGATTAAACAATTGGCGAGCCAGGCAATTGTTTGTATGTAAATCCACTTTACATCATGTCTCTTTTATGGGGTTTCTGTGAATGGGTCAAGGGGGAGAACACCATTCCCCTAGTTAAAATGATCCCCGGGCAGATCCCAGGGTTTCTGGGATCTCCTTCTTATCAACTGGCAACTATAATTGAGAAATGGGGTCCCCTGCGTACTTTGGGGAGTATTTCCCCAGTACGCTTAACAGAATACTTTCAGGGACTGGACAAAGATGTCTTAACTACGAAGGAAAGGCAATTAGCTGCATCCACAGTGGCATGGCCACTGCTGAATGCTTGAAATCAAGCAGAGACAAGATCAGGTAATTTAGAAAATGAAAATCAGCTCCTAAAAGCTCGGATTGACAAATTGGAGCAAGAAC
>NW_011138126.1:0-491 GCF_000146605.3 Meleagris gallopavo
TTTGCTTTCATGTAACTAGCTTCTATAACAGAGTCCATCTGACTTTTTAAAATTATTTTGTTGAGGCCCAGGGTCCCTGTGCACGTGGGACACAGGCTGTGGCTGCTGCCCCCAGGGGACCCACATCCCGCCCTGGGCTGCTGACAGCCCTCCTCCTGCCCAAAGTCCTGGGGCACAAACCCTGCAGGGACGGGGCTTCTCCTTGGCCAGTGACACCTTCTGACATCCTCTGGTGGCCAGTGGAGTCCTCTGAAGACCAGTGGAGACCTGATGATCTCTGACATCCTCCAGTGATCAACAAAGCCCTCAGCAAAGCCAGCTCTGTGCGTCTTTGTCCTTGTCCCCGCGCTCAGCAGGCTGCCATTCCTCCCTGGTCAGCAGGGCTGTGTGCCCGTCATTGCCGTGATGAACAAACGGCTGCTTCACAAAGATCTCGGCCTGGGCAGAAATTTCTGCTTTGGAGTCGCGCTGCTACCAAGACAGAAGGCGAT
>NW_011138127.1:0-503 GCF_000146605.3 Meleagris gallopavo
CATCCGTGTGCCAGCCTAATGCTCAGGAGAGTAGGATGGTGTGCAGAGGCTGAAGGTAAGAGGGCAGGAGAGCGGGCCCGTCTGGGTTGTCTGTTGAAGTAGACAGGATGAAAGGAGTGTTTGTGATGCAACTGCTTTTGCATCTTGTCTTTGTGTTGGAGAGCCAGAGGCCGAGAGGAGAACATGGCTAGAGCATGGAAGCTCGTGTCCTCTGCTGCACAGCTGGAGAGATGTTCCATTTTTGACATGGACATCCGTGCAGAGATATTTAGTCAAAAGAACAGTAGGATTGTTGCATGATGGGCAGGTGGTACAGGGAACTGGCATTGTGACGGCATGGGCATGTCACAGAAGGCAGAATGCTTACAGATCCATCTGGTGCCATGGGCTGCATCGGGAGAGCCTAGAAAGAGCTGCATCCCTGTGCCAGCCTAATGCTCAGGAGAGTAGGATGGTGTGCAGAGGCTGAGGTAAGAGGGCAGGAGAGCGGGCCCGTCTTGGTT
>NW_011138128.1:0-553 GCF_000146605.3 Meleagris gallopavo
AACGCATCAAAACACACGGAATCACCACGGTTGGAAAAGACCTCCAAGACCACCCGATCCAACCATCCCCTACCACCAGTATTCACCACTAAACCACGTCCCTCAGCACGACGTCTAAACTTTTCTTGAACGCTGTTGGCAATATCCAAATAATTTTCCAGGACGGTTTCTCTCGTAAAGCAGATTTGATTCGCGATTGCAATGGCGGGCGTCCTGCAGGCAGGAGCGCCCCGAGAAAACAGTGCTATGTCTTTTATGCCCTATTGCCCGACGCTGATCTCTTCCTGCCCTGGTTCCTCCCTCACTGAGTACTGCAGGTTCACACTCTTTCTTCACTAATCACACAGATACCAAGTAAGCACAAATCTTTGCCGCCCAGACACAAATATCTTCATTGGTTAATTGCCTTCTAACCGTTGCTTTCTTAACAAACATCTGGTCGTAACTTTCGGATGTCTGTTTTACAACATAAATACCAACACGGCCTCTTAATTGTTTAATTACCCCCTGACACCTGTGCCCCTTCTACACTGGTCATTGTTCTGGCCATCCG
>NW_011138129.1:0-500 GCF_000146605.3 Meleagris gallopavo
TGCGAAGAACATCCTCTACACTGCTGCTGGAGAGAAAGGTCCCACTTGGAGTTTGTGGCAAAGAGCCTCAGGAGAGACTCGAGGCCGACCCCTGGGATTCTGGAGTCGGGCGTACAGAGGGTCTGAAGAGTGCTACACTCCAACTGAGAAGGAGATCTTAGCCGCGTATGAGGGGGTTCGGGCTGCTTCTGAAGTAATCGGTACAGAAACACAGCTCCTTCTGGCACCTCGACTGCCAGTGCTGAACTGGATGTTCAAGGGAAAGGGTCCCTCCACCCATCATGCTACTGATGCCACTTGGAGTAAGTGGATTGCGCTGATTACGCAGCGAGCGCGGATGGGGAATCTCAACCGTCCAGGAATCCTAGAGGTGATCATGGACTGGCCTGAAGGCAAAAAGTTTGGAACACCGCCAGCAGAAGAGATATCACGTGCTAAAGAGGCCCCACCATACAATGAACTACCCGAAAATAGAGAAGACATATGCCCTATTCACAGAT
>NW_011138130.1:0-528 GCF_000146605.3 Meleagris gallopavo
ATCTACCTGTCGGCGCTGGAAGGGCTGCACTGCCCACGGCCGGCCTCCCTTTGCTATTTGCTTTGTTTATTCTTTACTTCAGCTCGTGGCAGACATCACTAATGCAAATGGCTGATCAAGCGAGCATCAGCGGTTCCCAACGCACCGATGTTTGAAAGGCTTCAGGAAGCGCTGGCGCATTCCTGCGTGCAGCGGTGAGGAAACAGGAGTAACAAGAAAGCATACATATAGGTGTTGAGTTGATTTTATTGATGACTTACTCCACTTGCTAACGTTCAAGAGTAAGATGGGCAAAAGCCCAAGTCGATAGATGGAAATGGAATCAAGTGGAAACCGGCAGTTGATTGGTGTCCTTCCCGTCCCCTCCTGTCCCAGGCAAGCAAAGGCGGCCTTCCAGACTTGGCTGGTTTATTCCACAATCAGAGGGGTTGTGTAGAGGGAATGCCGGATTCCAAAAGTGGATGCAGGCGCCTGGGGCTTGATCAGTGTCACCTGGAAGGGCAAAAAGGAAAGGCAGATCAGCAAGGG
>NW_011138131.1:0-514 GCF_000146605.3 Meleagris gallopavo
GTCCCCTTGGTACTTGGTCTCTGTAGTCCACTGGGTAATTGGGTGGAGGGCTGGGAAGAGACGGGATCTCAGTGACGCAGTGAGACTGATGGTTGTTGTCGTCGAGGATGTATGTCCACAAGAATTAGGACCTGCAGCAGGCGGCCTCGAAGAGAACAGCCGGGTGCATCCTGCGCCATCTTCAATGTTGTGATATTCCTTTGAGAGATGAGTCTTTCCAGAGACCCTCCCGAGCCTTCTTCAAGAAGTGGGAAGCGTTCTTCTGCAGGGCAGTTCAGATGGCGTGCTGAGGATGATGGGAACTGTAAAGACACGGTGTGTTTTTGCAGCAAGTTTGGTCCGACATCTTTCCAGGCCTGCCTCTATGTCCTGGTCTAGTGTCAGCAATCTTCACCCATGCCACGGCACCAGGAACATAGGAGGCAGTCCTGGTGCAATAAACACCCAGTTAGTCGCAGCTTTCCTGACAGTCTTTCCAATTCAGCCTGCAGGAGAGCTGTCACAGCTGCTGACT
>NW_011138132.1:0-489 GCF_000146605.3 Meleagris gallopavo
TCTCAAGGCTAAACAGACCCGAGTTCGACTCAGCCTTTCTTCATAGGGGAGATGCTCCAGGCCCTTCACCATCTTTGTGGCCCTCCGCTGGACTCTTTCCAAGGGATCTGTCTTTTTTATACTGGGGAGCCCAGGACTGGACACAGTACTCCAGATGAGGCCTTACCAGGGCAGAGTAGAGGGGGAGGATCACCTCCCTTGACCTGCTGGATACGCTCTTTTTAATGTGCCCCAGAATGCCATTGGCCTTTTTGGCCACGAGGGCACACTGCTGGCTCATGGCCAACCTGTCGTCCACCACGACACCCAGGTCCCTCTCTGCAGAGCTCCTCTCCAGCAGCTCATCCCCCAGCCTGTATTGGTGCATGCAATGATTCCTCCCTAGATGTAAGACCCTACACTTGCTTTGTTGAACCTCATCTGGTTCTTACTGCCCAGCTCTCCAGCTTGTCCAGGTCTTGCTGATGGCAGCACAGCCTTCAGGTGTTC
>NW_011138133.1:0-601 GCF_000146605.3 Meleagris gallopavo
GGCACTCTCGAAATAAACACGCGGTGCTGACAGACTCATTGCGGGCCGGGCGACGAATCCGCTGGTGGGACAGCGGTGCCGGTGCCCAGCGGGCCCATCTGTGTGCGTGGGGGAGAGAGAGGCAGCGGGCCTTTGGGGCCGGGTCGGGGGCTGTAGACTGTCACTGAGACACGAGATGTCTCTGCAGAGCTGGAAGGTCAGGAGACTCAACAGATACGAAGGGCTCCCATCGTGCTCCTGAGCGCCCCTCCTCTCCTGGCTGCACGCTGGTGGCAGGTGGAGGCAGGAACAAAGCGCAGGAGCAAGGGGCAGAGAACCTCTTGGCTTTTTCAATCTCCCTAGAAAAAGAAAAAACCAAAAATTACTTTCACATATGCATGGGAGCTGTTGAGTACCCAGCCTGAAAGCACTGGTTGAGCACCTGCAGAAAGGAGCTGCTCAGCCCTGGGAGCACAGGTGAAGGCAATTCAGCTGTGTGACGGAAGGGCTGGAGCCTGGCTGCACCTCTCTCAGAGCTCATGCAAGGGCTGACTGCAGCTGGGGAAGGATCTCCTTCTGGAGGTCCCCTCCTTGGTGATGTCTTTTTCCTCTGCACCTGGAA
>NW_011138134.1:0-539 GCF_000146605.3 Meleagris gallopavo
TTGTGGTCAGTGGGGTCAGTGGAATTGGGGTGGGTTCGTGTGAGGTCACTGGGGTCACCGGGGCCGTTGGGGTCACTGGGGTCATTGGAAGCCGTTCCCAGCTTTCCAGGTGTGACTCCGCCTCAGGAACTCCCTCTGTCCCCTCTCATTTATTCCTCTCAGCTCCCACGAGGCGCCATGGCGTCGGCTTAACTCGCACTCCGCCATCGCACTCAGTAAAACAAGTTTTGTCCGCAGATCGTTGTCGCTTTGTTCTTCTTCTTCCTTCCTGGAGCCCAGCTCCCAGCTCCCCGTCCCGTCTCCCCTTCCCTTCCCATTCTGTGGGCCGGGGGGGGAGGAAGCCCACGGCCCCCCGTGCGGGCACAGACGTGCGCACAACTTCCGCTGGGTTCTGCTCACACTTTACTCCACGCTTACTAACTCACACCATACTCCAGGTGTGCTCTCACCTTCATGTGATACTCACAGTTGATACTCACAGTTTACTTGGTTTACGCAAGAATTACTCATGCTTTCCTCTGACTTTTCTCCAGGTTTTT
>NW_011138135.1:0-926 GCF_000146605.3 Meleagris gallopavo
CAATTTTCACCTGAGCATCTCACCACAGACGTTCCCTCCGCTCTGCTCTCCTGCAAAGACACGAGGAGAAAAGCCTCAGCTCCTCCGAGCAACAACGGGAAACAACTCCAGAAAATTCTCCACTCAAAACCAGTTCCTGCAGACATACAAAGGAGTCCTTCCAAGTTCACGTGTGCTTACGCTGCGGCCTTCGCAGAAACACGCTGCCTTTGTGCTGCCGGCTCCTGACGGCTCTTCTTCATCACCTTCTGGGCACAGCACAACAGCTTTTCTTGTACAAATCTGGCCCTACATACCTTCCTCCACCCCAAAATGAAGTCTGACGTAGAGCTGTGGCGCAGAGATTGGATTCTGACAAGAGCACTCAAGGAGCAGAAGAGGGGAAGAGCGCATACAGACAAGACAGAAAGAAAGAAGAGCAGAAGAGAAGAAGAAAGGATGCAGGTAAGAAAGAAGTGCAGAAGATGAAAAGTGCTATAGAGAAAACGGTTGGATACAGGCAAGACAGCAAAGCAAATGAGGAGATGAGCACAAGAGGAGAAGAGCAGAAGAAGAAAAGAACACATCAGAGAACAAGAGCCTTGAGAGGAGTAATTGGTTATACAGGAAAACAATACGCACGTCTGAAATGGTGATTTCTTCAGGAGACTCTAGGGTGTTCCTCTTCAAGAACAAGGACAATACGTAAAGAAACCAGGATGGATGTAATTTGAAAATTCTTTTCAGCTGACCTGGCATCCTGGGGCAAGCTGAAGACTAGACAGGACACCAATACAGAGAGAGAGAACTAACAGCACAGGGGGGTGCCATAGAGAAACTGGAAAGTGACCAAATCTCTGCTCAGATAGAAACCGCTGTGTGAGGAGAAAGCTGATGGTGATACCTTCTGCCAGTGAGGAGCACAGTGGGAGGATGAGGAAGGACTC
>NW_011138136.1:0-510 GCF_000146605.3 Meleagris gallopavo
TGGCATTTCTGGCAGGAAATGTCATCTTTTTCTTGAGAGAAGAGGCATTTCTGGGAGGAAATGCCATACGTGGGGTGAGAAATCTGGCATTTTCTGGCAGGAAAGATCGTATTTTGGGTGAGAAAACTGGTAATTCTGGGAGAAAATGTCCTACTTTGGGCTAGAAAAGTGTTATTTCTGGCAGGAAATGTCCTAATTCTGGGAGAAAGCTAGTGTTTCTGGGGGAAATTTTCAAATTTTCTGTCAGGAAAACTGTCATATCGGAGAGGAAATGTCCTATTTGGGGGGAGTAAACTGGTATTCCTGCAAGAAAATTCGATATTTTTTGGACAACCCTGGGATTTGTGGGAGAAAAAAGTCACACTTTGGGTGAGTAAACTGTTATTTCCGGCTCGAAATGTCATATTTGGGGGTGAGGAAACTGGTAATTCTGGCCCCAACTGTCATATTTTTCTGGAGAAAGTGGTATTTCTGGGCGAAAATGTCCCGTTTTTTGGAGAAAGCAGGTAG
>NW_011138137.1:0-445 GCF_000146605.3 Meleagris gallopavo
TAAGGGCGATTGCACACCCGCCAGCGTTTACCCATTCCAGAGCCCGGCACAATAGGGTTCCCCCAGAGCTCCGTAATTGCGTCTTCATGGTGCCCAGAAGGCTGCCTATCCTCTTTGTTCTGTGTCTTGCTTGCCTCTGGTCTTGCACTGTTTTCACTATTACATTCTCTTGTCCTCCTATTTTTGTGTTCCTTGCCCCTATTCTGTTGGCCTAATGACCCCTTGGCTTTGTGTTGCCACATTCATTGTCGGCATTCAGTTTTGGCGTTCCCTGCCGTATTGTCTGGGCCGTCATCCTTGGCATTTCCTTCCATGTTCTCTTGGCCCCTTGCCTTTGCCTGGGCATTCCCTTGCTCTCCTGTTTTTTGTGGCAACATCTGGGGCGGGTGCAGCCCTGCGAGCACAGCTGGGGGCAGTTTGGCTGTGGAGTGGGCAGAGCCAGGCT
>NW_011138138.1:0-411 GCF_000146605.3 Meleagris gallopavo
GCTCACTGTGTGTCTATATGGGGGGTTCCCTCAGCTGTGCGCCCCCACCTTGTGCCAACAGCCCCCTATTCCCCCTCACGTTGCCCCCTCCCCACCCTTCCCCACACAACTCTTGGCCTCCCAGCCCCATCCCACTCCCCCCACTCCCTGGGGGTGGCTCCCAGTCCCTCTCCCCTCACTCTCTCAGCCTATGGGCTGATCGAGGAGGAGGAAGGAAGGGTGGGGGGGAGGAGGGGAGGTGGGCAGCACAGAGCACAGTAGCGTGGCAGGAGGAGAGCAGGGAGGACGGCGCAGGGGCTGCGGTCCCCACAACCCCAATTCCTGAACCCATTCCCTGGAGACGCGGGAAGAGACGAGAGCACAGTGGGCAGCAGGTGGGTCGGATCATTTCACATGCTTTATTTCAGCAGT
>NW_011138138.1:2623-6426 GCF_000146605.3 Meleagris gallopavo
CATGTCCCCCATCCCCACGTCCCCCTCCCAAACATTTCCCATCCCCATATCCCCATGTCCCCCGTCTCCAAGTCCCCCATCCCTGTGTCCCCCATCCCCACAGCCGCTCACCGTGCAGCCATCCTCGGTGACCCCATAGGTGAAGCGGCTGTTTCCTTCGGCCCTGATCTCGATCTCGTTGGCTCCCTGGAGCAGCAGAGCCTTCTTCAGGTTGCCGGTGTCCTGGTCCATGTAGGCAACGCTGTTCTTGCAGTGGTAGGTGACGTTTTGGGTGGCCTCGGTGGACATCAGGCGCAGGAAGGTCAGTTGGATGGCAACGTCAGCCGGGTTGGAGCCCTCACCGCCGTACTCAAACTGCGGGCGAAGAGGTGTTAGGGACCCTATAGTGCTGCATCACTTTGCCCTACATCTCCCCCCCTACATCACCCCCATGGACCCCATCGGCCCACCTGGAAGCCGTCGCTCATCGTCTCGCCGAACCAGACGTGCTTCTTCTCCTTGGGGTTCTTGCTGAGGTACCAGTTCTTCTGGGCAATGGTGGCTTGCGTGGGGTAGACGCACGTCTCGCCTGTCTCCATGTTGCAGTAGACCTTGATGGCGTCCAGGTTGCAGCCCTGGTTGGGGTCGATCCAGTACTCGCCTGTGGGGCAACAGATGGGGTCAGGGGGCAGCCAGGGGCTGTGGGGTGAGGAGGGATGGGAGGAGGTGAGGAGTGAAAGCAGGATATGGGGAGGGGAGTGCGGAGTGGCCGGGAGGGGTGGGGTTGAGGTGAGGAGCGGCCATGAGAGTTGGGGTCGGAGGTGGGGAGGAGGAATAAGGGATAGGGAAGTGAGGGGCGGCCACAGGAGATGAGGATGGAGGTGAGGATTGGCCAAAAGGGATGGGAGGGGAGGAGGAACTGGGGATGGAGGTAAAGGGGAGGGAGAGGGGATGGGGATAGAGGTGAGGAGAAGTGATGGAAAGCGGGGGTAGAGGTCAGAAGAGAAATAAGAGATGGGGATGGAGGTAAAGGGGAGGAACAGGGGATGGGGATGGAGGTGAGGAGCAGCCACTGGACACGGGGATGGGGGTGAGGAATAGTCCGTGGGGTTGAGGATGGAAGCGAGGCAGCCACGAGGAACAGAGGATGGATAAATAAGAAGTGAGAAGCCGTGAGAGGTAGAAGATGGGAGGAAGAACCATGGGAGATGGAGAATGGAGGTGAGAAACAGCCGTGGGAGATGGAATACGGAGGGATAAATAAGGAACAGCCGTGAGAGGGGGAGGATGGAAGGATGAAGGTGAGGAAGAGCCGTGAGAGACGGAGGGGGTGGGTGAGAGCATCCAGGAGGTGAGGGGTGGGTGGGAAAGATGGAGGTGAGGATCCGTGGGTGATGAAGATGGAGGGATGGAGGTGAGGGGCAGACAGGAGGGATGGAGCTGGGAGCATCCAGGAGGGATGGAGCTGAGGAGGACCTCTGAGGGAGGAGCGTTGGGGGGCACTGACCGCTCTTCCAGTCGCCGTGGCACATCTTCAGGTCCCGGCAGGTGCGTGCAGGGTTCTTGCGGGTGCCTTCGGGGCTGCGGATGTTCTCGATCTGTTGGCTGAGGCTCTTCAGGGTGGTGTCCACCTCCAGGTCACGGTCGCGCATCACGTTGGCATCGTCGGCTCGGTAGTAGCGGCCGCCGTCGTGCGCCTTCTCTTGGGGTGGCTGAGGCAGGAAGCTGAAGTCGAAGCCGCCGCTGGGGGGGCCGGGAGGACCTGGGGGGGCCAGGAGGGCCGGGGGGACCCTGCAGGAGGAGGAGGAGGAGGGCGGTGAGCGTGGGGTGAAGGCGGCAGATCCGGGTGGGCAGCGGCGGTGGGGTGGATACGTACAACAGGGCCGACTTCACCGGTGCGACCGCGGGGGCCGGGGGGCCGATGGGGCCGGGCAGCCCGTTGAGACCGTCTTTGCCGGCGGCACCGGCGGAGCCAGGAGGACCCTATGGGAGAGGAGAGGTGGTGAGCACAGATGGGACCCCGGCACCATGGGGGGACGCGTCCCCCGTGCAGCCCCACGGTGCTCAGCCCTGGATGGATGTCTGTGTGCTGGGGACTTACTCGTGGACCGGCGGGACCAGAAGCACCAGAAGGACCTTGTTCACCAGGAGCGCCCTGTGCAAAGCGGGGCACGAGAGAAAGTCCTGTGAGCATCTCAGGATGTGGGGCAGCACCCGCTGCTGCCATCCCCACACCTGGTGGCACTTACAGGAGGACCAGGTGGGCCCTGGAGACCGGAGAAGCCTCTGTGGCCCTTCATGCCTCTGTCACCCTGTTCACCGGTTTCACCTTTGTCACCACGAGGACCTTGGGGACCCTATGGAAGGAGATGAGCTGAGCACAACCCGAACAGCACACCGTCCCCACGTCCATGGGGACAAGGAAGGACAAAGGACAGAGGAGGGGACACCAACTTACAGCAGGACCACGAGCACCAGCGGGACCAGGGGGGCCGGCGGGACCAGCAGGGCCCTGGGACAGGAGGGAAGGAGATGGTCAGAGCATCATCCCACAGCAACACCCCAAGTGGGACATAGGGTCACCTCCCCCTGGTGGGCAGCCCCCTCCTGTGCCGGGATCCAAGCACAGGGACAGTTCTGACCCAAACCTCAGTCGGGTCAGTGCTCAGATGGAGAATTGGGGCCGGGAGGGAACGGATGAGGCTCTCCATCAGCAGAGCAGCACTTACGGTCTCACCGCGATCTCCATTTTTGCCAGCAGGACCGACGGGGCCGGGGGCACCGGGGCACCGGGAGCACCAGGGGGGCCGGCAGGGCCGGTCTCACCACGGTCACCCTGAGAGGAGGAAGAGGAAGGGAGGAGGAAGAGCAGACATAAGCATGGATCAGCACAGCCTCACTACCCCAACCCACCACCCCACCCGTGGGCACTCACCTTGGGACCAGCAGCACCGTCACGACCGGGGGCACCTTCAGCACCGGGAGCACCCTATGGGACAGCAAGACCCCCCGAAGCCCCTCGTTAGGATGAGGGATGCTAACGAAGGGGGGACCCGTCGCTGAGCCCGGCACCCATGGGTGCCACGAGCACATCCAGCCTTCACCCTACCTCACGTCCAGCTTCACCAGGGGGACCAGCAAGGCCAGGGGGGCCCATGGGGCCGGGAGGACCGCGTTCACCAGGGGAACCTGAGGGACCCTGCTTGCCGGGTTCACCCTATGGAGAAGAGAGCGCAGAGGTGTCGGACACCAGGAGCATCCATCAGCCACACGGTGAGCTGGGGAGCTGGGGGTCCCACGGGGGTACTCACAGAGGGGCCGGGCAGGCCGGGGAAGCCTCTTTCACCTCGCTGTCCGGGGAGACCGACGACACCGCGCTGACCGGCGATACCTTGGGGTCCGGGGGTGCCGGGAGCGCCCTGGGGGGGACGAGCAGCAGCTCAATGTGGGCACCTCCTGATGGAGGGCAGAACCACGGGGTGACACGGCCTGGTGTCCGCGGAGGGGTCACGTTGTGGGGTGACTTACAATGGGGCCGTCAGCGCCGGGGGAGCCTTTCTCGCCAGGGGGTCCGGGGGGGCCGGCAGGGCCAGGTTCACCGGGGCGGCCAGCGGGGCCGGTCTCACCACGGGGTCCTTTGCCACCTTCCTTACCGCTGGGGCCGGGGGGCCGGGAAGGCCGATGTTACCCTGGGTAAGGGGGGTGTTGCAGTCAGACCCCCCCGCCGGTGGCTGCGCGGTGCCAGGGGCGTCCGGTGCCAAATGGGCCACGGTGGCCACGTGGAGCTGCCTGGAGCTCTGCCCGGCATCCACACAACAGCACGG
>NW_011138139.1:0-818 GCF_000146605.3 Meleagris gallopavo
TGTCTCAGCAAGGAGACGGCCGCAGTTGCAACTCCTGCTCTGTGAGAGGAAAGGTATGGCTTGGCTCTTCTTCCTTTTTCTCATTTTTAAGGGAGGGGACGGAGCAGGGGGAGCCCTGCTGGTCCTTTGTGACCTCGGTAACCAGTTGGATTCTGCGCTCGCTGCTGACAGCCTGGGCTAATGGCGTGGACATGACTCGGGCTGTATTTTCCCTTAGTGATAAATAACGTCTCAGCACCCCGATATCCCATCTCTGGCACGACCTGGAAGCTCCGTGCAAACCGTGGCTGCCCGTGCCCACCAGCGTTTCTTCCTTTCTCTCCTCAGAAGCAGCGCGGCGCGGTTCCCCGCGTTTGGGAGCAGCATCCAGCAGGCTGCCAGAGATCCAACAGCGCCTCGCAGCGCACAGAGGGACGCGATGGGGACGGACCGTCCTTCCTGCCAGGCAAAAGTGAGCTGCTTCAGTCCTCTGTCACGAAGGATGAGGAATGAATGTTGAGTTTTACTTCTGGCGGGGGCAGTGCTGCAGGGATGTCAAGTGACCACTGAGGAAGCGTTAGAGATGCCAACAGTGGCAGTGGATGGCAGTAGTGAGACAGACGTCTGTGTATCAGCGATGGTGCTTGAAGCTGAGTGAATTCCCTTTGGGGCCAAAAAATACCTTCCTCAACTTTTGCACCTTTTGTTTGCTGGTGCAGCTGTGCTCTGCAGAACGCAGAGCTGTCAGGCAGACCGGGGCTCCTCTGCTGCCATCTGAGCAGGAATGAGAGCAGTAATGCTTTGTGTGAGCGCACTGCAGTTGAAACATCAGTTTCTGT
>NW_011138140.1:0-514 GCF_000146605.3 Meleagris gallopavo
TCCTGCCAGCACCTCTGCACCCCTCAGGGATAATTATGCCCCACATGTAGCACAGGCTGTCAAGTCACTGGTTTTACTGCCTCTTCTTTTCTTTGTCCCCAGTGTGACACTGGCTAAGGGGCAAGTGGTGCTACAGGTGTAGCTACTTCAGATGTCTCTGCTGAATGCCCCCAAGTACTACTGGTAACATCAGGCTTGAAAAGGAAGAGTAGGGCAAACTTTTAACCCTCAAGGTCTGCATCTATGCCGTGTGAGTACTGAAGAGAGACTTTACCTGAAAAAAACTTAGAAAAAATTGGTCAAAAGCCTTAGCTGTCTCATGACTTCGACCTTTGGGCATATGGGGGGTATGCAAAGGTATGTACTGCATACCAATCTCCGGAATGAACAGGAAAAAAAAAAGGGAATTATTTGACCATAATCTGGGAGTGTTTTCAGGAAGGAAATTTTTCTGGATATGTCATTCTTCATAACTTTCTATTGACTTAAAATTGAACCATCACTGTAAAAAAAA
>NW_011138141.1:0-567 GCF_000146605.3 Meleagris gallopavo
TTTCTCCCATCTACACCCCGTTTTCTCCCCAAAGGACCCCTTTTCACACCAAAATACCACACTTGCCCTCCAAGAGAAGTCAGTCTTTCCCACAGTTGCCCACTTTTCTCCCACGTACTTGTCATTTTCTCCCAGAAATACCACATTTCACTTGGAAATTGGGCCTGTGCTTCCAAAAAGATGGTATTTTCTCAGACATACCTGTTTTCTTCAAACTACCACACGTTTTCTCCCAAAAAGACTAGATGACAAGACCAAATTGGACACTTGCAACCAAGAATAGGACATCTTCTCCCACAAATACCACTTGTCTCCCAAGGATAGGACATTTTCCCTAAATGCTATGGCAGTTCTGCTAAGAAATACTCCTTTCCTTCCCTAAATGGGACATATGCACCCACAAAGACCACGACTCCGAGAAATTCCTCCCAGTTCCTCCCAATTACACTCCATTACATTCCTCATCATGACACTTACTCCCAGACTTTTGGCATTTTACTGCGGAAAGACCATTTCGATCCAGAATATATGCCATTGGCCCTCACAAACACCGATTGCCTCACAAAG
>NW_011138142.1:0-509 GCF_000146605.3 Meleagris gallopavo
GATGAAGGGGAAACCCAGATGCTTGTACAAACTGGGCGTAGAAGCCCTTGGGAGCAGCCCTGCGGAGGACTCGGGGATCCTGGTGGACAAAGAGCTGGACATAAGCCAGTAGTGTGCACTTGCAGCCCAGAAGGCCAACTGTATCCTGAGCTGCATTCAAAGAGGAGCGACCAGCAGGGAGAGGGAGGTGATTGTCCCCCTCGACTCGGCTCTGGTGCGGCCTCATGTGCAGCACTGCGTCCAGGCCTGAGGCTCCAGCACAGGAATGATGTGGAGCTTTTGGAGCAGGTCCAGAGAAGGGCCACGAAGATGATCAGAGGGCTGGAGCCCCTCTCTTAGAAAGAAATGTTGAGGGAACTGGGATTGTTTCTGTGGGAGAAGAGAAAGCTCTGGAGATAGCTCATGACAGCCTTCCAAGACTCGAAGGGAGCGCATAAGCAGGAGGGGGCAACGGCTGTTTAGGAGAGTGGATAGCGATAGGACAAGGGGAAATGGTTTCAAGTGAGACG
>NW_011138143.1:0-925 GCF_000146605.3 Meleagris gallopavo
CTCAACAGTCTTCAATCTCAACAAGACACCCTCCAATCTGAGCTAGATACTCTCATAATCGAACGAGACAGGCTCCAAGCTGAACTGGAGGATGAGAGCATTGGAACTGACCAACCTGATCAACTACAGGAAGCACCACAATTGATGTCAGTTGCCCCTGTAAGAGGACGGAAAATGAAACGAATCTCAACTCAGTTAGAAGAGAAGAAAGAAGAGGAGAGAGGTCCAGAGGGGTGGCTCCAAGATCCACAAGAAGCACCCCTAAGTCCAGGGGAGGGGCCCTCAGTAAGACCACGGTCACCGACGCCAATGAGGGCAACAAGAAGTCCCGAAAGAGTAAGAGGTGAGCAAGATATCGTTACCATTGTTGATCGATCTCTGAAAAATGAATGAAATTCGAAGTCTGAGAAAAGACTTCTCACGTCACCCAAATGAGCCTATTGCCACTTGGTTACTTCGATGTTGGGACAATGGGGCCAACAGCGTGTGGCTGGATAGTAGAGAAGCTGGCCAACTGGGTGGCATTGCTAGGGACTCAGCCGTTGACAGAGGTATTAGTACATGCCAGAACCAGGCCTTTACCCTCCGGAAGCGGATGTTGTTAGCTGTAAAAGAAAGATACCCCTTCAAGGACAATCTGATGCCTGAGAAAAAGAAATGGGCTGATATGGAAGAAGGCATCTGTTATTTAAGAGAATATGCTGTGGTGGAAATGCTACATAGCCCCGATTTCATTCCTGACGAGCCAGACCAAGAGCATGATCCCGAGAGAGTCAGGTGTACACCAAACATGTGGCGTACATTCACAAAGGCCGCACCAGAAAGGTACGCCAGCACATTTGCAGCAATGTATGGCAGAGGGGAAAGAAGACCCCTTATAAGTGAATTGGTTAATAAACTTCAAGACTTTGAGTTACATTTAAGC
>NW_011138144.1:0-528 GCF_000146605.3 Meleagris gallopavo
ATAGCTCGTTTTCTCTCAGAAATAACATTTCTGGCCCATAAAATGGCTTTTTTCTTTTCAGAAATTCCAACTTTCCAGGCGCAAATAGATTATCTTTTCCCTTCAAAAGACTACGGAAAAGCGGTATTTCCCGGAAAAAAACGTCATCTATTTGGGAGAAATCTGGTATGTCTTGAAGAAAATGTCTCCGTAGGGAGAAGGCTGATATTTGCGAGGTGTAATGACAGATCTTCTGCAGGGAAGTTGTTTTTCTAGCTGAAAAGGTCTAATTTTTCGAATTAGAATGGTACTTCTGACGGTAATGTGATATTGCTGATTTAAGTGATATTGGTGATTGTAAGGTAGAGGTCATCACACGGAAGCGCACACGGAAACGTTCTGCCAGACTACAACAAGTGCAATGCACTTCGGACGCAGCACAGCGTGCGGGATTCTGCCACTGCACATGGCGGCTAAAGTTCCAGTTTAAAGCCGCTGAGAAATCGGTGTAGCGCTACATCGCGAATGCCGCGTTCTAGCCCTGAGAGC
>NW_011138145.1:0-483 GCF_000146605.3 Meleagris gallopavo
TACATCTGTACCTTCAGTGGCAGGAAACGATAGTGGGATGAGCCTAAAAACCCATCTCTTGAACAAGTGGCTTAGGAGTTGGTGCAAACGCAGAGTTTTGGTTTTTTTGATCATGGGGCAATTTACTCGGCACCTGGCATGATGGCTGCAGATGGATGCAGCCTGTCTCCACGGGGAAAGAGGGTTCTAGCTGAGGAACTGGCGGGACTTATTGACAGGTGTTTAAACTAGGTATGAAGGGGGAAGGGACAAAATGAGGACCGCTGGGACTGAGGGGGCAGTTCGAGGCTCCAAACAGAACTTGATGGGTGGAGACAGTGGAGTTCAAAGGCTTGGAGAGAGGTGGAGGGATGCTGCTTCTCTTAAGTGCCTGTATACTAATGCGCGTAGCATGGGAATAAACAGGAAGAGCTGGAGTTCTGCGTGCGGTCGCAAGGTCATGATCTCATTGCGATCACGGAGACGTGGTGGACAGCTCGCATG
>NW_011138146.1:0-540 GCF_000146605.3 Meleagris gallopavo
AGGAGGGGTTGAAAAAGAGGAAAACTACAAGTGAAAAGCAATACAAAATACAGTCAAGAAAAGGAAGGGGTTCCTGACTTACAGGAAAAAACAAACACTTGGTCACCAACGCCACGTGAGCAGCACCAGATGAGATGTTTCCAAAAGGAGACCTTCTCTTTTTGCTAAGGCATTTCCAGTTACCCTGACAACTGGCTGCCCAGTTGTCACACGCCAGGATCCCAAAGCAGCGAGGAGAAGCAGGGGCCGCTCAGAAGGGCTCTGCAAACAGAGGAAACTGGAATGAGAGCTGGAAGAGGTGACACTGCAGTCCCACAGCCTTCCAACGCTCCATGCTGAAGGAGAACTTCCTGCCCCAGCGAGTCTGCTGAGCACCCTGTGTTCAATCTACATCCCCTGCACCACGCCGTGCTGCCCAGTGAGTGCAGCGCAGCTCTGCGGGACTTGGGGGACTGCAGAACAAGTGCCAGCCTTTAGTTGAGAGCGTTATTCAAGTCCTGGTCCAGGCTGTGCCCTTCTCACATCCCATCCACCAAGCCC
>NW_011138147.1:0-492 GCF_000146605.3 Meleagris gallopavo
AGTAGAAGAAAGAGAGGGAGCTGTTGGAGAGGGTCCAGAGGAGAGCCACAGAGGTGATCAGGGGACTGGAGCACCTCCCCTACGAAGACAGGCTGAGGGAGCTGGGCTTGTTCAGCCTGGAGAAAAGAAGGCTGCAGATGACCTCATTGCAGCCTTTCAGTACCTAAAGGGAGCCTACAAACAGGAGGGGAATCAACTCTTTGAAAGGGTTGATAACTGCAGGACAAGGGGAAATGGTTTTAAGTTGAGGGAGGGAAGATTTAGGTTGGATGTCAGGGGAGAGTTCTTTACAGAGAGAGTGGTGAGGTGCTGGAACAGGCTGCCCAGAGAGGCTTTGGATGCCCTGTCCCTGGGGGTGTTCAAGGCTAGATTGGATGGGGCCCTGGGCAGCCTGGTCTAGTATTAAATGGCGAGGTTGGTGGTGCTGCCTGTGGCAGAGGGGGTTGGAGGCTTCATGATCCTTGAGGTCCCTTCCAACCCTGGCCGTTCTGT
>NW_011138148.1:0-1000 GCF_000146605.3 Meleagris gallopavo
TCTGGTGAATTGAGAAACCCCAATTCATGGACAGCACTCAGCACAAGCCTGTTTGGGAGCCTACCTCTTCTTTGGGCATCACACGTGGTCAGAAGGCTACATTTGGATCCAGGAAACTCCAACGAAGCGCCAACGGGCAACATGGAAAAAAAAGAAGAAAAACAGATCAAAAGGGTAGAAAACGCTGCTGAATCCAAACAGAAAAGAAGACAACGTTGTCACATGGCACTGACATTCCATCAGCACAGGGGAGACCTGAAGATAGGAAAGGAAAAGCACCCAGTGAAAGCAACGTGAGCACAAGGGACATCCGACACCAAGCCCAGAGCAACTCAGCAAGCGTGTTCAACAGGACACGTCAGGGATCAACGTACCTCGGCACAGAGACTAAGCGTTGGATATTGGCATCCACCTCCGGCTGCAGTTTCCTGCTGCTTCCACCAAGAGCCTGGCTAAGTCCTGGCACCGCTCGCAATGGCCGCAGTTCCACGCTGCAAGCGTTTGGGCACAGGACAACGAAAGCAGAGACCGCCTTCCGGTAGGGACACCAATGTCACTTACCTCGCTCCAGGGATCAGGGCACAGCCAACGCAGCAACTCAGGGGTGGCCAGAAGGCCAACAGCATCTGGCAGAGGACTGGGCACATCTTGAAGGACTGAAGAGATCTTCGTGTCTAATAACGTCCACACCTTACCAAGGAACAGGACACGTTCAACTCGGGAACTCAGGCAGCGCAAAACGCCTACAGAATGTGATGGTGGAGGCGCCAATCCTAGAAATAAAGAAGAAAGCTTCACATACAGCACTGAACAACATCGCGGAAAAAAGAATACTAGTGAATCGAGAAACCCCAAGTCATGGACAGCACTCAGCACAAGCCTGTTTGGGAGCCTACCTCTTCTTTGGGCATCACACGTGGTCAGAAGGGTGCATTTGGATCCAGGAAACTCCAACGAAGCGCCAACGGGCAACAGGGAAGAAAGAGAAGAAGAACAGATG
>NW_011138149.1:0-451 GCF_000146605.3 Meleagris gallopavo
TCCCCATGGAGTATGCAGTTATTCTGCTGACCAATGGATGAGCTCACCAGAAAAAGAGACAGATCTTTCTCTGTGGCCCCATCTACTGCATATTCTGCAGCTCGAGGCATTACAAACCTCTTTGTTCTGGGCTCTCATTGCATTGGCATCAGAAGAAGCCCGGTGCCATCTGTTTCCTGGAGTGATCAGCACAGTGACACGCAGCTGGCAAATGCAGCACAGGGCCTTCGGAAAAGCTGTGCCATCGTGGTGTCAGTCGGTGCTGACCGGACAACCCCTACCTCACAGAGGGCTCTAATGCCCGTGTGCCACCTTCTGGACACCCAACCAGGGTGCAGAAACAAGATGCAGCCAGGCTAAATCCAACGTTAGTTCTGGAACGGGATGCTGTTTTACAATCACGCACTCAGCAAAATGAATAAAGCGTGAGCTGCAGATCCCTGTGCAGCTG
>NW_011138150.1:0-395 GCF_000146605.3 Meleagris gallopavo
GCGACTCCAAAGCAGAAATTTCTGCTCAGGCCGAGATCTTTGTGAAGCAGCAGTTTGTTCATCACGGCAATGACGGGCACACAGCCCTGCTGACCAGGGAGGAATGGCAGCCTGCTGAGCGCGGGGACAAGGACACAGACGCACAGAGCTGGCTTTGCTGAGGGCTTTGTTGATCACTGGAGGATGTCAGAGATCATCAGGTCTCCACTGGTCTTCAGAGGACTCCACTGGCCACCAGAGGATGTCAGAAGGTGTCACTGGCCAAGGAGAAGCCCCGTCCCTGCAGGGTTGTGCCCCAGGACTTTGGGCAGGAGGAGGGCTGTCAGCAGCCCAGGGCGGGATGGTGGGTCCCCTGGGGGCAGCAGGCCACAGCCTGTGTCCCACGTGCACAGTGA
>NW_011138151.1:0-558 GCF_000146605.3 Meleagris gallopavo
ATTGTGAGAAGCTACAGGTTAACAAGGGGAAACAGGAACCCAAGAGTCTCCTTTCCCATCAGAGGACAAGCATTCCCAGCAAAGTTTTGCCAGCATCCTTAGAGAGGAGACGAGACTGCATCATAAATGATGCTGTGAGGCATTATTCATACTGATAGCAGAAACTTCGAAGTGTAAAGAGAGGGAACTTTGTTGTGCCCCAAAACATCTATTCAAATAGAAAACCCATTTTGAGAAATGAGTGGAAATCAGACAAGGATAGTCTATCTGTACACTCTGGTTTTAGTTTGTACTGCATGAAGGAAGGGAGGGAGGAGGAAGGGAGCCCTTTACTTTGCTAAAATGTCAGACTTTTATTCAAGCTGTGCCTTGTGTTTAGTAGGGTGACTTTGCAATCTGACCAGTCTTGATTATTTTTCCCTTTACAGAACACATGAACCCACGTACTTCTGCACTACATCCAATTGTTTTGTACTTGAACATCAGGGCATGTTCATTGTGCATTTCCAGCTACAGTGCAGGGATCAATCTAGGAGTGCCAGGCTCCAGGAAAAATAA
>NW_011138152.1:0-550 GCF_000146605.3 Meleagris gallopavo
GGTGTATATTGTAGCTGTATCTATCTGTTGGAGGTTGGTGGAGTCTGCATGATAGCAACTAGGGACACTAACTGTGATAAGATTCATGGAGTGAACGCCACTCCCAAATTCTTACGCGAACGGGCTCATGACACTGAGAGCCCATTAAAAACTGAGAAACAAGGGACCATCAGGAGCCATCGAAGGATGAGAGGGGGAAAAGGTATTATCTGCAAAATGCCAAGGTTGGAAGTTACATATGAAGCAAGGGAGAACGTAAATAAATGGAACAGGGAGCAGAAACTAAAGCAAATATACATATATATATATATATTTAAAATAAGCTACAGAAATTGATTTTGCTTGGGTTTGTCAGGCACTCAGAACTATGCCACACACTGTGCACAGGGGTGGATGTGGAAATGCATCGTATTGCGTAGCTACAAGTCTGGGCGTCTGTACTCTTAGTGAGGAATCAGAGTCACCACCACACATTTGACGCCCAGAATCATCACAGAATCAAAGAATCTGGAACTGGGAACCAATCACCGAATCTGACATAACAGAACTT
>NW_011138153.1:0-435 GCF_000146605.3 Meleagris gallopavo
ATAAGGCATTTGCAAGTTCGAGGAGCGACAGCTGTAGTGCTCTCAGGGAGAGCGTTTCAGAAAGTGGGGAGAAGAGCCTTTCAGGACTGCGCAGAAAAAAACCCCCACTCGCAGGTAGTGCAGGAGGCTGAATTTCGTCTACTTTGTCGGCATCGGAATCGCACTCCTTCGCTCTCACGCGTAGAAAGCGGCATTCGCGCTGAACCGCTCCGGAGACTTTGCCGTAGCTGGCCGAGAATTTGTGTTTCTCCCCGAATGCCTTTTTCAGCCGTCAGCAGCGGTCTCGTGTTTCTCGCTTGCCGAGAACGGGCCACTTCAGCCGGCTGCTTTTCTCCGACGAGTGAGCGGGCTCCTGTGCGCGCATCGGAAATGAGCGCAGATGCACTACGCCTACCTCTGAATACTAGTGTCTCTGCCTTTATTTCGCTTGCCGAG
>NW_011138154.1:0-483 GCF_000146605.3 Meleagris gallopavo
AAAAGTACAAATATGGGGAGGCATGGCAGGTTGATTATATCACCTTGCCACGATCTCGTAATGGTAAGCGTTATGTGCTCACCATGGTGGAGGCAACAACTGGGTGGCTTGAAACCTATGCAGTACCCCACGCTACCGCCCGAAATACCATACTAGGTCTTGAGACACAAGTCCTGTGGCGACATGGTACCCCAGAAAGAATTGAGTCAGATAATGGGACTCATTTTAAAAATTCTCTTGTAGGTACCTGGGCTAAAGGTCATGGTATTGAGTGGATTTACCCTATTCCCTACCATGCACCGGCCTCAGGTAAGATTGAACGATACAATGGGTTGTTAAAAACTATGCTGAAAGCAATGGGAGGCGGTACATTTAAGCACTGGGAGAAGCATTTGGCAGAAGCCACCTGGTTAGTCAATACCAGAGGATCTATCAAATCGTGGTGGTCCAACCCAGTCCAGCTCCCTACATACCCGTAGAGGG
>NW_011138155.1:0-532 GCF_000146605.3 Meleagris gallopavo
AGCAATGAGAACCACTCAATGATAGATTGGTTAATGGCAGCGTGCCGGATGGTCTGGCCAAAATAAAACAGATATTCCCCTAAACATAGGACTATGGTCCTCCATGGAGGACCTTCAAAACTACATTCGCGACTTAGGCATGAGAGAAGCAATATATGAAGACTCGTAGGATAGCCCGGATATGATCCAGTTCTCGGCGGGCATGCGAGATTTAATTTTACAAGAGGCCCCTTCCCACCTATATGGGACCTTGGTTTTGATATTAAACCCTCTGGTGACCTCGGAAACCGTAGTTCAGCAGGCTGCTCGGATAGTTGCTGATCTGGGGGAGACAGAACGCTTACGGACCAGGCGCAACATTCGCATGTTAGAAGAAGCTGAGGTCCTGCCGGTGACTAAAACCAAGCCGCCGGCTATTCGAGCTCCTCGATCGGGACCCATAAGGGTTTCCCGAAAACAAATGTTTAATGACCTAATTCGAGCTGCGGTCCAATTTGCTAAGATTGACCGCCAGCCCAACCTATGTCCTTCT
>NW_011138156.1:0-464 GCF_000146605.3 Meleagris gallopavo
TAAAGATAAAGCATTGGCCACCTCTCCCGTTCAGCAACATCCAAGGCCAGCTGGACAGCCTTTACCTCTGCAAATTGGCTCGATTCTCCTTTTCCTTCAGTGGCCTCTGCAACTTGTCGTGTGGGGCTCCACACAGCGGCTTTCCATCTGCGATGCTTTCCCACTATACGAAATGATCCATCTGTGAACAGGGCATATTTCTTTTCATTTTCGGGTAGTTCATTGTATGGTGGGGCCTCTTTTGCACGTGCTACTTCTTCTCCTGGTGATGTTCCAAACTTTTTGCCTTCAGGCCAGTCCATGATCACCTCTAGGATTCCTGGACGGTTGAGATTCCCCATCCGCGCTCGCTGCGTAATCAGCGCAATCCACTTACTCCAAGTGGCATCGGTAGCATGATGGGTGGAGGAACCCTTTCCCTTAAACATCCAGTTCAGCACTGGCAGCCGAGGTGCCAGAAGGAG
>NW_011138157.1:0-866 GCF_000146605.3 Meleagris gallopavo
GGGCAGCACGTCCACAGGCAGTCTCCTCTGACCAGATCTCTCCTTCTCAATTCCAGAGCACTTTCCTGAACTGCCACGCCTCCCCAGCTGGATCTACGCCACCTTGCCGGTGGATAATGAGGAGGGAACAAGTGAGGACAAGAGGAAGGCAAGGTGAGACTGCAGGCTCAGGGTAGGGTCTGCACGGGGTGTTTCCCCAACCCGACAAGAGCCCATTCCCCAACCCCCAGGCAGTCACCGTTCAGGGCACGTGAACGCAGCACGTGGAGGGGTGGGATGGGGCTGCCGGGAGCCCCCAGTTCACAGGGCTGGCCCCTCTCCAGCCCTCACAAAAGCACCAGCGCAACCCGAGAGCCGTGTGTGGGGAAGGCTGCCTTGCAGCCGAGGGTCCTGGCTCGGGGTTGCAGGATACGGCCCCAAAGCTGTCACCCACTCTGTGTAGAGGCAGACCTCTCCCACTCTGTCCTTTCAGTCAGCTGCCAGCGATCCCGGGGGCTCTTCTGCCCAAAAGGAGCCCCAAGAAAAGAAGGGAGAAGCATCAGAGCTGGCTCCAGCACAGGCAGCGCGGCCTCCAAGTGGCGAGGAAGAACAGCAGGGCGCGCTGAAAGCTCCCTCCAGCTCCAAGACCAGCCTGCCCCAGGAGCGCACCTCTGCTGCTGTGCCACTGGTGCACAGGAGGACTAGATCCATGCAGAGTCTGCGACCAAAAATCAAAGCGGGGCTCCCCCAAAGGCGGGGGAAGTCCTGTCCAGTCCTGCCCACGCTGACTGAGCTGACTCAGCCTCCTTTGGACTTATAAACAAGTTTGTGTTGTCGTCAAGTGAACAACAACCCTCGACGACCCATCACTGAAGATCCACATCTGA
>NW_011138158.1:0-442 GCF_000146605.3 Meleagris gallopavo
GCTGTGGGTACCGCCTCTAAACAGGGCTGCACGCAGGGCTGTGTGTGATGGAGGAGAGAGGAAAGGACGCTGCAGTTCTGTGCTGACTGCAGAAGTGGCACAAGGCTGTAGCAGCAGAAAGGCCAATTGACAAAACTGCTCTTAAAGACCAGAAGTTTGTGGTTGGCAGTGCTCAAATCTTCCTCCATAGAGAGGCTCCTCATGTCTTTCTTGTCTCCTTTCTGTCAGAAGCTGATGCCAGTGGCCTTCCTCTGAAGCGCAGCCATGTGCAAAGCCGGGAGAGGAGCACGGAGTGTGGCACAGCACCCAAGAGAGGTACAGACACACAACAGGCATCTGGCTTTGGTGCACTGTCTTTCTAGTTAGGTTTTCTGCCTGTTCTTTCCTGGGACTGTTCTCATTGCGTGTTCCTTGGGTGTTATGCCTGGGATTTACAGTTTCC
>NW_011138159.1:0-649 GCF_000146605.3 Meleagris gallopavo
TTGGGGAGAATGTGTTCTTTTTGGAAGCCAACGGTGTACTCTGGGGGGAAAAAGCATCCTTTCTGGGAGAAAATGTCCTAGTTTGGGGAGAAAGTGTCATAGTGCGGAGTGTGGTGTAGCAGATTAGGGGGAATTGGGAGGTATTCCTAAGAGAACTGTCATTTTTGGGTGAAAAGGTCTTATGTGGGGGGGAAAAGGTGAGGAATGTGTGAGAAAGCTGGTGTTTCTGGGAGTAAATGCCATCTTTTGGGGGCTAGAAATGGTCTTTCTGGTGGGATGTGCCACATCTTTGTGAGGCAATCGGTGTTTGTGAGGGCCAATGGCATATATTCTGGATCGAAATGGTCTTTCCGCAGTAAAAGTCCAAAAGTCTGGGAGTAAGTGTCATGATGAGGAATGTAATGGAGTGTAATTGGGAGGAACTGGGAGGAATTTCTCGGAGTCGTGGTCTTTGTGGGTGCATATGTCCCATTTAGGGAAGGAAAGGAGTATTTCTTAGCAGAACTGCCATAGCATTTAGGGAAAATGTCCTATCCTTGGGAGAGAAGTGGTATTAGTGGAGAAGATGTCCTACTCTTGGTTGCAAGTGTCCAATTTGGTCTTGTCATCTAGTCTTTTTGGGAGAAAACGTGCGGTAGTTTGAAGAAAA
>NW_011138160.1:0-558 GCF_000146605.3 Meleagris gallopavo
ACAAATGGAAAGCGCTTACCTATGTTGTAGGCTCGCAATCTTTTCCACAAGGAGTGATCTCCAGGGAGATCCTTCCTCAGTGGCAGTCACCCCTTCCGACAGGGCAGCTGAATGGCCTTCGCCTGTGTTGCCATGGCTGACTCACTGCTTGTCTCAGGTGGTCAATCAGAGGCTCAGGCAGTGGTGCAGCAGTTCCCATGCACCTAATGATAGCCAGAACATCTTAAAGTAAGGCCAGAACCTTTCGAATAGCACCATCATTTAAGAGTGGCACCGGAACTGCACGTTCACAAGGCTTGGTTTTCTGTTGCTATCAGAGAAATTCCAAGCAGTGGTGAACATTTCAGTCTGGCCGTTGTCTCTACTACTGGCTTCCTCTGACATTTACTTCCATTTCTGATAGCTCAGCATGTGCCAACTCTTCACAGGACACAGAAACTCTTATCCTCAGAATCAGACCTCATCTGTTCAAGCATCTGACCAGATTCGGTGACAAGACACTGAAGTTTGAGGCACAGTCAAAATACCATAAGCACATAAGCAAGCAAATTCAGTCTT
>NW_011138161.1:0-338 GCF_000146605.3 Meleagris gallopavo
ATGTCTGTGAGTTGTCTTTTCCCCAAAGGCTTCATTGCTGCGTTTGGCAATGAAGCACTTGTGGTGCCGGGGTCCTGGGCCGCCAAATCAGCTGCTGGCAGTACGCTGTCAGGATTTGTGTGGCAAGGTCTTCTAAGTTTGCTTGCCCTTATTTCCTGTCAGTGAGTAGTGCTTTCTGAAAACTCCTTTTCACAGTGTGTGCAAAGAGAGGAGAGAGAGCGGCAGAGCGAGCTCATCCTGACACCGACTGGGAGGGAGTTCCAGCTGGAGATGAAGGGAGAGTGGAGCTGGGAGAGGCAACGAGAGAGATTCTTGCCCGAGCAAACAGGAATCTCAGC
>NW_011138162.1:0-479 GCF_000146605.3 Meleagris gallopavo
AAGCAGTGTTTAGGAGTTCCCCTTAAAAAAAAGTGACAACAGCAAAACAAAACAAAACAAAAAACAAACCGTGACTGTTTAAATAAAAAATAAAATACAAGCTCTGCCTGTCTGAAGAATTTTTTTTAGAGACAGTGAACTTGGAGAAAGGCAGATAGGATAAATGCAAATAATTGCTTAATCTATCGAGTGGTCTTGGAATCCACTAAGGCTATTTTTGTCTTGGGCTTCTTGAATTGGGGAAGAAAAGGCACCCCACTTGCTCTCTATTTTAGGGCTGTAACTTAAAATTGCAGTGGAGAGGTACATCTGTTGTGCCCAATTTACTTTAATAGGACTCTGAAGTTTCAGACATCTGGTCTTATGCTGTCAATGGCAGGAAAAAAGTCATAGCCGCTCTCTGGAAAGCTATTAAGTTGCCAAAGGACAAAGTACAGGTTGTGTTCTTCTGTCTATTTATCTGTTTATATCAATTTATA
>NW_011138163.1:0-395 GCF_000146605.3 Meleagris gallopavo
GGCAGTCCCCACCTCACCAAAGCAAAGCAAAGATGAGGGCTGTGAATAATGAGCAGTTCTCAGACAAGATGGAAGCCAAAATGGTGTTGGGTAGCTGAGCCTTCTCTGGTGGTAAGCAACATGGTGCACAGAGTGCAGCCATGTGCTCCGAGCAAGGAGCACAGGTTTGTGGCAAGAGGCCCGGATGCAGGGCAGTGCCTTCATGACTGTATTGGTGTCCAACAGGTGGCAGCAGAGCTGCGGTGCTCCCAAGTGCCGTAACAACTGCACGGGAGAGATGTGTTGGTCTCTGTGGAAACAGCAAGGAAGTGGAATGTGCATTTCCCGGCATGCCCCGGAACTCACTTTGCTGACTGGTCATTGTCTGCCCAGCAGGTAAGGGCGATGCACAGCCG
>NW_011138164.1:0-1285 GCF_000146605.3 Meleagris gallopavo
AAAGCACTGGCAGTCATGCCAAGGAGGAGGGAAGGGTAGCTACCGGGCATGGATCCGCCCAGCCAGCAGAGGAAAAGCCGACCGTTCAGCACAAGGCAAGAGGCAAGGATGCCCACGAGGCGGGGACCCACCTGGGAAACCGAGAAGGAGCTGCAAACGCAGCAAGCACTGCACGAAAGCTGAGAGCTGCCTGCACTTCCAGAAGCCTGGAAAGGAAAAACACAACAGTCAAGGCACAGAGACAGCATCAGGTAAGTGAAGGCAAGGTCAGAGGAATGGCATGGGCAAGGAGACAAGGGAGGCAAAGCAAGGCAAGGCAAAGAATGGAAAGCAAAGGAGCAACTGAAAGCAAAGCCAACAAACATACTCTGAACAGGAAAGGAATGCTTGCAGCAAGGAACGAGATCACACAAAGAAAGCAGCAGGAAAGACAAAGAATACACAAATAGGAAACAAAGACAATGCAAAGTAAACAAAAAAGCCTCACTACAGAAAAAAATAAAAATAAAAAAAAGACAAAACAAAACAAGGAATGAAACGAAGCAAAGCAAAGCGAGGATGAGAAATACGAGAGGAAAGCCAATGAATTCAATACACTAGCATGGCAAAGCAAAGAATCCTAGCAAAGTAAAGAGAGAACAAAGCTCACCAGTGCTTAACAATGGAAAGAAAGAACCAAAATTTAACAGCAATGCAAGGCCAGCATACTAACAATAAGCAAAGAGCAAACCAAAGCCAGGAAAAACCAGCAAAAGGAAAGAACGAGTATGTAAAAAAAAGCCAAGGAGAGCAAAGCAAAATCACTTGAAATCCTCACAAACAGAGGGGAATACGCTCAGGAAAGGAAAAAGCAGTTCCAAGAATAGAAACAAAAGGGAAAATTAAACAACACTGGAAAAAAAAAAAACCAATGCATTGCAATGCAGAAGGAGCAGGAAACCAAGGCAGAAACCACAGAAAAACAACACGGAAAACAAACCGAGGAAACCAACATCAACCCATGCAGCAGCAGCAGCCTCTGCAGCAACATGAAAATGCAAAAAAATACAAGGTCATGGCAAAGCACAGATGACCACCAAGTGTGCAGGAGGCCAAAATCTTGGCATCCGTGCCCGGGAGGAGGAAAGGGTAGCTACTGGGCATGCTGCTGCCTCCACCACACATGCACCTGCAGGGTCGCCAGCCCAGAAGGAGTCTGTGGCTGCCAGTCGGAACAAACACCTCTCTGGAGGAAGGCAAAGCACTGGCAGTCATGCCAAGGAGGAGGGAAGGGTAGCTACCGGGC
>NW_011138165.1:0-520 GCF_000146605.3 Meleagris gallopavo
TGGCACATCCAACCAGAAAGACCATTTCTAGCCCCCAAAAGATGGCATTTACTCCCAGAAACACCAGCTTTCTCACACATTCCTCACCTTTCCCCCCCCACATAAGACCTTTTCACCCAGAAATGACAGTTCTCTTAGGAATACCTCCCAATTCCCCCTAATCTGCTACACTACACTCCGCACTATGACACTTTCTCCCCAAACTAGGACACTTTCTCCCAGAAAGGCCGCTTTTTCCCCCAAAGTACACCGTTGGCTTCCAAAAAGAACACATTCTCCCCAAGAAATACCACCCTTCTCCAATACAATGAACATTACCTTCCAGTAATGCTACCTTGGGCCCAAACATTGGACAGCTTCTCCCACAAATACTACTTTTCCATCCAAAAAGAGGACATCTTCTCCCCAAAAGAATGCTATTTTCTCCCGGAAACAAGCAGCTTTCTCACAAATGGGTGGCATTTTCCAACCAACTACTGCTACTCTCTCCCAGAAAGAGCACTTTTCTGACAAGTACCTT
>NW_011138166.1:0-380 GCF_000146605.3 Meleagris gallopavo
CAGCAGGGAAGCCCTCAGCTGGAGCAGGCATTTCTCAAGAGAAAATAAACACAGATTGCCTCCAGCCACATCTGCACTGTCCTAGTTTAAAGATCCCTCCAAAAAAAATCAAAACATCTTCAATGCCAGGAGAGAGGCTTCCCTCCTCAAGGGCTGTGAGATTTGCACTGTGTCATAGCCCGCCTAAGTGCCTGCAAGCTCTTCTCCTTTTGCCTTCTCCCTCTCACCAGCAGATCGTGCTCCCAGCCCTGCTGTGCTGAGCAAAGAGCTGCTCCTTGGCACAGCTGCATGCCTGTATGAGCTCCGTCTGTTACAGAACCCAGGCCAAGCTCAGCAGCAGAGAATGTCATTTACTCTTCCCACTGATCCCCCTTGAGGTG
>NW_011138167.1:0-758 GCF_000146605.3 Meleagris gallopavo
CTTGATGTGCAGGGCCTTTGGGAGTTCCCTTTGCTTCGCTGGAATCAGGGAAGCATTGCAGCCCGAGGATTTTCACGTGTTCCCGGAGGCCAACCAAACGAAAGACAACGTTTTGTGGCCGTGTCAGACCTCTTGTGAGCCTGCCAGCAGGGCACGAGACACAGCAGTGAGCGCATTGTTCCTCCAGGTGTGGAAGATGAGGGACGTGCCACAGAAGGTCCGGTGTTACTGAAGTACTGCCTGGCACTACTGGCTGCAGCTCTCGTGGTTTCCATGCTGGCAGCGACGATCACGTGCTGTCTGCTTCTCCGGCGATGGAGGCAGAGAAACCGGTGAGTTGTTGTTCACCCCCACCCCATCCTGCCCAAGCCTTTCCTGTGGGGCTGCTGTGAGCCCGGAGGCACTTGCAGCTCCAGCAGCGTGGAGAGGCCGGTTAGCTGTGGGCTACCGTGGTCTGAGATCGACGTCAGACGTGTGAATTGGCACGGCCATTCCTGCAGCCCGTTCTCGGCGCTGGGCCCGAGACGGGCTGAGAGCTGAGGGCGGCTCTTTGCCATTGAGGAAGGAGAGCAGGGGCTCTGCTGTGCCCTCAGCACGTTCCTCTCTCCGCAGGCGCCTGGCTGCAGCTGATGGAGCCCAGCGCGATGTCCGCGGCCACAGCTTGCCCTCGGACGGGCGTCCTGCTCTCCTCAAGGGCCCTGGCAGCTGGAGATGATGCCAACGACTGTGACCACCTGCCCAGCGGCCGCACGGCACCA
>NW_011138168.1:0-625 GCF_000146605.3 Meleagris gallopavo
CGGTTCTCGTCGGCTCCGATCAGCAGCGCTGCGCTGAGCTGCTGCCCCGCAGCTGCAGTCCCCACGTGCCGGTTTCCGTCTGTCTGTCGGTCCCCGTGCGGAGCTCCCGGAGCTGCGTGAAGCCGACGCGGAGCCGCTTCGTGTTGGCCCCGAGGAGGGAAGCCGTGAGGGGGGAATGACTGTTAGGCTGGGAGCTGGTTGGGAACGCGGTCATTTCTCTCTTTGTTGCTCTGAATGGTAAACGATTAAATGTTCAGCGTTCGTTTTTCTGTGTTTCGGCCTGCGGTCAATTCTGCAGCTCCAAAGACCCCCACCCCCGTGCCCACCTCAGTGCAAGGATGGGGCACCGCAAATGGCCGCGTCATAGGACTGCACCCACCTGCCCCGTTCCCTCCCCCCCAAAAATCCCCCTCCCCTCCTCAGCACTGTGTGGGAAATGGCTGGGGCGGGGATTCCGGGAGAGCTGGGGCGGCTCAGCCTGCAGCAGAGGAGCTCGGGGGGATCCCGGGCACGGCCGTCGGTCCCCGCAGGAGAGGACGGAGCCGGGCTGCGCCCTGCGGTGCCCAGCAGCAGGACAGGAGGCCCCTGTGCTGCTGTGACAGGCGGATGTGTGACGGGAGACAGC
>NW_011138169.1:0-532 GCF_000146605.3 Meleagris gallopavo
GGTGTATGTGTAATGCTGGGTACTTTTTGTTGCACCTTCATCCCAATAACACAGCTCCGGATGACAAAATAACTAAGGCATTGCAAGGGCTACCACCCTTGCTAATAAATTGTCAGAAAAATCAGGAATAGATACTTGCATCACTGGATGGTTGGAGTCCTGGTTTGGTGAATGGAAAGGAGTGATTGTATCCACATGTACTTCTTTGATAGCAGTAAAAGGAGCCCTGATGGTCACTGGTTGCTGAGTTATCCCCTGTATGAGGGGACTGGTAGAGTGATTGATCGAGACAGCACTATTGAAGTGAACACCAATGCAGCCACCACATTTGGAAAAAAATGATTGTATTAGAGGAGATGGGAGATAAAGAAAATGAAGGAAGAGATGTCTATAAAAGTGAACCTTAAAAAAAAAAAAAAAGAAAAAAGAACAACAAAAGGAATTGCAGAAATCAACAATCTATGAAAAAAGAAAAGGGGGGAATTGTGGGAATCAAATGTTGTTTCTGCATTAGAATTGGATAACATATATT
>NW_011138170.1:0-533 GCF_000146605.3 Meleagris gallopavo
AATAGATACCTTATACTCCCGGGGTGGGAGACGCCCAACCCCCAGTTTTAACCACGTTTGGGTGACAGGAATAGTTTGTCCCCCAAAACCACCAATCATCACTCTGTTTCCATGAAATTTGTTGGGATCTCCATAAATGATTGATGTTTCTGCTCCAGTGTCCACTAATGCCATAACTCGCTGAATATTTTGGGGGGACCAATAAATCGGTAATTCTACATAGAGCCTCCGGTCCCGCCTGGAGCCCCTAGGGGGACTAACATCCCCCGTCACGCCATGAACTGTGCTAGGGCCAATTCTTTTGCTTCCGATGGCTCAGGCGTCGTGGCCCGAGACACTTGAGGCGGCTTTTTTTTTCCATTAGGAACAATGAAGTCTTCTAGGTTCCATGCTGTTGTTGGTATCCTCTCTATAATTCTTACCCTTGGTTTCTTAGGTAGTTTGAATGTTTGATTGTCCTTTAGCTGTCTCCAAAGCTGGAGAAGGACTATGGTTGGGCTGGCGGTCAATCTTAGCAAATTGGACCGCAGCTC
>NW_011138171.1:0-502 GCF_000146605.3 Meleagris gallopavo
GAAAAGGGATATCTGATTTCATGGTATGGAAGTGATTCTTTCTCAGCCATGAAGGAAAGTATCCTTTCAAAGAAGATCTGGTATGTTCCCAGGCAAGTGGAAAGGTGTCGAGGGAAACCAGAGGGAACTAGCTGTGCTTGGAGGTGATGCACAATATTGAACAAAGACGCCAGATAAATAGAGCTTGGACGCTGGGAGGAAATTCTTGAATCGGAGGGCAGTGGTGCACTGGAATAGGTTGCTCAGAGAAGCTGTGGAGCTGTTACCTTCTTGCTTTGGAGCTGAGGGCCCGCACCCCACATCCCCCCATGAGGTGGTGACCATGATGCCACAGAGGGTGGCAGGGAGCGGCCACTGAGACCCACAGGGCCGGGAATCAGGCCTACTTTTGGTGCCAAACTTGAACGGACTTGACAAGTTCAGATTCAGAGCAGCGCTGCTTATTTCGAGGGACTGCTCTGGCTTCAGGGAATTGGGATCCACGTGGAAGAGACTGTCATTT
>NW_011138172.1:0-434 GCF_000146605.3 Meleagris gallopavo
TACAAACTGGGCGTAGAAGCCCTTGGGAGCAGCCCTGCGGAGGACTCGGGGATCCTGGTGGACAAAGAGCTGGACATAAGCCAGTAGTGTGCACTTGCAGCCCAGAAGGCCAACTGGATCCTGGGCTGCATTCAAAGAGGAGCGACCAGCAGGGAGAGGGAGGTGATTGTCCCCCTCGACTCGGGCTCTGGTGTGCGGCCCCATGTGCAGCACTGCGTCCAGGCCTGGGGCTCCAGCACGGGAATGATGTGGAGCTTTTGGAGCAGGTCCAGAGAAGGGCCACTAAGATGATCAGAGGGCTGGAGCACCTCTCTTAGAAAGAAATGTTGAGGGAACTGGGATTGTTTCTGTGGGAGAAGAGAAAGCTCTGGAGATAGCTCATGCAGCCTTCCAAGACTCGAAGGGAGCGCATAAGCAGGAGGGGGGCAACGGAC
>NW_011138173.1:0-472 GCF_000146605.3 Meleagris gallopavo
GGCTCCCCAGTGCAAAAAAGACAGGGATCCCTTGGAAAGAGTCCAGCAGAGGGCCACAAAGATGGTGAAGGGCCTGGAGCATCTCCCCTATGAAGAAAGGCTAAGTGAACTGGGTCTGTTTAGCCTTGAGAAAAGAAGACTGAGAGGGGACCTGATCCAGGTTTATAAATATCTGAGGTGTGGCGGCCATAGCGGTGAGGCCAGTCTCTTTTCAGTGGTACGTGGAGACAGGACGAGGGGAAACGGACATAAGCTGCAGCATAGGAAGTTTCGCACGAATGTGCGTAAGAACTTCTTCACGGTGAGGGTGACGGAGCACTGGAACAGGCTGCCCAGGGAGGTTGTGGAGTCTCCTTCTCTGGAGATATTCAAGTCTCGCCTGGACGCCTACCTGTGTGCCCTGGTGTAGGGAACCTGCTTTGGCAGGGGGGTTGGTCTCGATGATCTCTAGAGGTCCCTTCCAACCCCTACA
>NW_011138174.1:0-472 GCF_000146605.3 Meleagris gallopavo
TGTGTGCCCGTCATTGCCGTGATGAACAAACGGCTGCTTCACAAAGATCTCGGCCTGGGCAGAAATTTCTGCTTTGGAGTCGCGCTGCTACCAAGACAGAAGGCGATAACTGCACGCAGCAGTCTCCTGCTCGTAACATCCTTGCTGCTTCATTCCGGGTGCCGTCACTGAGCAGCATCTCATAGAAGTTCTTCCCTGGGCAGCTGGCTGCCTTAGTTGGAGCCCTGATGGCAATGACGTGACGATGGCAGGCTTAGTTTTGCTGTTTTCTCCTCGTCAGAATAGTCTGACTTTTGAAGGAAGCAGCTTCTTGGGTTTTTGGTTTGTTTTCTTTTTCTTTAAAATTTTTATTTTAAATTTCATTTGGAATGTCTCCATTCCGTATAGCTATAATGTCTTGAATATTATCTTTCGTAGTGCTTGAGAACTGTTTTAGAAAAGTTATACTCAGCTAAGAAGGTGTAATAAAGAT
>NW_011138175.1:0-1016 GCF_000146605.3 Meleagris gallopavo
CAATAGCCCTTAAAAAACAACCGACACGGATGCAATTAGCACATAGCCCTATTAATGACAGCCATCCAGCTTGAGATCCTCCAGAAAAGCAGAGCTCACAGCTCTGAAATCAAGCAGGAATCACTCACCCCATTCTAAGGGCTCACCCCACACCCCAAAGGAAGCAGTCTCCAGATTCAGATGCTGCTCTTACACCTAGCAGCCCTTCAGCGCACTTGCCATCCCCCAAAAAGACAAGATCACAGCCCTGAAAGAAAAAAAGAAACCACTTACCCCATTCCAAGGACCAATACTCCCCCACACTCTCAAGTGAAGGAAGCAGCTTCCAGCTCCAAATACCTACCAGCCCTTAAGGACGCTCACGGTTCCCTGCTAAAAAACAGAGAGAGACCAGCTCCACAATGGAGGAGAGAAAAAAAAAAGAAAAAAAATCACTCACTCCATCACCAAAGAACAAGGCATACTCCAAAAGGAAGCACTCCCCAGGTTCAGATGCTGCCCCTACTCTTCCCAGCCCTTACATGGGATCAGGGAGGGGTGGAGCCTGGCTCTGCCCCCACTCCACAGCCAAACTGCCCCCAGCCTGTGCTCGCAGGGCTGCACCCCGCCCCAGGTGCGGGTTCCACAAAAACAGGAGGGCAAGGGAATGCCCAGGCAAAGGCAAGGGCCAAGAGAAACATGGAAGGAAATGCCAAGGATGACGGCCCAGACAAATACGGCAGGGAACGCCAAAAACTGAATGCCGACATGAATGTGGCAACACAAAAGCCAAGGGGTCATTAGGCCAAGAGAATGGGGCAAAGGGAACACAAAAATAGGAGGACAAGAGAATGTAATAGTGAAAACAGTGCAAGACCAGAGACAAGCAAAGACACAGAACAAAGAGGATAGGCAGCCTTCTGGGCACCATGAAGCGCAATTCAGAGCTCTGGGGGAACCCTATTGTGCCGGGCTCTGGAATGGGTAAACGCTGGCGGCTGTGCATCGCCCTTACCTGCTGGGCAGACAATGACCAG
>NW_011138176.1:0-561 GCF_000146605.3 Meleagris gallopavo
AAACTAGGTGATCACTGTGGGCCTTCTCAACCCAGGACGCTCTGTGATTCTGTGATTCCATGACCTCGTGTGCTCATGAAAATTACAGAGTGCAGACGGATTGGAAAAAGCGGAGGTGGAACAGGGAGGTGGGATTTGGGGGTAGGGTCCCCAGCCCCAAGCTGGGCGCACGGCTGCACCCGCACCGGGAAAGGCATTGTGACATCACAGGGCGGGGCAGGACTTCAGTCTTTCTTAAGTCACGCTGGCAGCCTCCCCCAGCTCAGACACTTGGGGCAGTCGCTCCGTCCTGGTGGTCACTGCTGGAGCTCTGCTCTGGGTGACAGCCACTTTGTGTGTTGAGAGTGGTCCGTGGGAGAGAACAGGGATGAAGGTCAGCCTGAATCTCTTCCTGATCTTACTTGCTTTCATGTCTCCAATTCCTGACTTTGCCAGCTGTCTCAGCTGGGCCCGGAATTGGGACAAAAAGCTGCTCCTTCCCGAGGAGCAGCATCCCTTAGAGACCAAGTGCCAGACCTCCAGCTGGCTCTCCCGGCTTGGTCTAACCACCTGCCCATCAAG
>NW_011138177.1:0-339 GCF_000146605.3 Meleagris gallopavo
AAGTGAGATCAGACACGGGTGAGCAGAGCAGAGCTTCCTCTGCATGTCGGGGCCTTCTTCTTCCTCAGTGACCAGCAGGGTGCTGGCGGGTCAGGGAATGACATGGCCCAAAGAAGGTCTGGGTTCTCTCAGCTGAAGAGAGGCAGAGGTGACCTTCCCACTGAAATGTGGCAGCTCTCCCAGTAACAAACTACTCATGGTAGATCTGTGTAAGACCTCCAAGGTACAAGCAGGTTAGGAAGACCTTGAGAGGATCTGAGATAAAACTGTATGCTACTGGGGCACACATTTTTCTGCCTTCGAGGAAACAGGCACTCAGAACCTACCTCTGGGTTGATC
>NW_011138178.1:0-529 GCF_000146605.3 Meleagris gallopavo
ACTCTGTTTCCATGAAATTTGTTGGGATCTCCATAAATGATTGATGTTTCTGCTCCAGTGTCCACTAATGCCATAACTCGCTGAGTATTTTGGGGGACCAATAAATCGGTAATTCTACATAGAGCCTCCGGTGCCGCCTGGAGGCCCTAGGGGGACTAACATCCCCCGTCACGCCATGAACTGTGCTAGGGCCAATTCTTTTGCTTCCGATTGCTCAGGCGTCGTGGCCCGAGACACTTGAGGCGGCTTTTTTTCCTATTAGGAACAATGAAGTCTTCTAGGTTCCATGCTGTTGTTGGTATCCTCTCTATAATTCTTACCCTTGGTTTCTTAGGGTAGTTTTGAAATGTTTGATTGTCCTTTAGCTGTCTCCAAAGCTGGAGAAGGACATGGTTGGGCCTGGCGGTCAATCTTAGCAAATTGGACCGCAGCTCGAATTAGGTCATTAAACATTTGTTTTTGGGAAACCCTTATGGGTCCCGATCGAGGAGCTCGAATAGCCGGCGTCTTGGTTTTAGTCACCGGCAGG
>NW_011138179.1:0-483 GCF_000146605.3 Meleagris gallopavo
CGTCCAGATGTGGAGTCCTCAGTGCAGGGAGACATGGAGCTGTGCGAGTGCATCCAGAGTACAGCCACAAACACGAACCCAAGGATGGAACCCCTCTCCTGTAAGCAAGGAGAGCTGGGCTGTTCAGCCTCCTGGAGAAGTGAAGGCTCCAAGGGAACCTGGTAACAGCCTTTCAATACCTAAAGGAAAGAACAAGGGACAATGGAGGTGAAATCTAAGGAAATGTCTTGTACAGTGAGGGTGCTGAGGCAGTGGCACAGGTTGCCAGAGACATGGTGGATGTGCTGGCCCTTTCAAGGTGAGCCTGGCTCAGACTCTGAGCAACTTGATCTAGCTGTGGATGGTTAGCATGGGGGATCGGATCACATCGCAAACCTACCTGCATACAAGCAGCGCACCAACATGGGGTGCATGATGTTCATTACCTGCTGGACACATCTCACACCACTGACTGGAGGAGCCCAGGCAATCCTTCAACTCCAT
>NW_011138180.1:0-515 GCF_000146605.3 Meleagris gallopavo
TTGGTAGCATTTATATGCTAAAGTCTTACCACTATTTTCATACTTGCAGAACAGTAAATAGTCATTTAATTTTTTATAAGTGAAGTACAACATTGCTTTTCCTGAAACGGAAAAACTAAGGAGACGTGTCACAAAAGCAGACAAAAAGTGATTGCTGAATCATTGTTATGTGCACATGCTGTCAATGATTAAAATGCTTAGTAATAGTGAGAAGTCAGATAAACAAGTCATTCTTAATGCTTTTCAAGATTTTTTCAAGAGATTATGCATGTTATAATTAAAAAACTACAGCCTTTAAACTTTAATGTAAACGGAATATTTAGCTTGGAGAAGAGTGCCCACTTGTGGCAATAATTACACCACAGGCTTATCTTGCACAAAGAAAACCTCGCTACACATAGGCAGCACAAAAGCAAAATAACCTTACAGTACTAAAATCTCTTTTTATTTTTATTTTTCTATAATATACTAGTTATGAATATATCAGTATGAGTGTCAATCATCAAGCATTGCAT
>NW_011138181.1:0-539 GCF_000146605.3 Meleagris gallopavo
TCCTTAACCTGCTGGAGCAGGGTGGTAGCAAGGAGTGGGCACTGCCCTCCTGCAAGCTGTGCTTGGTTATGGTCTGCCAGGTCTCTGCTGCTCTGGATTTCTTCTCAGAAGTTTGTTCTAGCTGCTTGGAGTAGTGAATTGGTGACTTCTTCTTCACTCAAGAACCAAGACTCTGCACGCTAATTTTGGATGGGTTTAACTGTGGTATCTGAAGACATTGTTTCCATCAGAATTATCCCAGCACTATGCAGGTGTCTTCGCTGAACCCCCTGAGCTGATGTCTGAGAGCACCTGCCTCCTCCAGCTGAGCCATAGGAAAACTAACTGAGCCCAGTAATTCTAATCTTTGCAGATGTTGTGAATATGCTCCCAAATGTTTCCTTTAGTGATAAGTAACGTCTCAGCACTCTGATAATCCTATCTCTGGCACAACCTGGAACCTCTCTGCAAACCTTGGCTGCCCGTTCCCAGCACCGTTTCTTCCTTCCTCTCTTTAGAAGCAGTGTGGTGCAGTTCCCCGTGTTTGTGAGCAGCAGCCA
>NW_011138182.1:0-498 GCF_000146605.3 Meleagris gallopavo
TTGCTACATCTTGTATCAGTAGGAAAAATTAGTTTCCCATGAAGGTTGTCAAACACTGGAATAGGCTTCCTAGAGATGTGGGCGATGCCCCATGCCGATCAGTGCTCACAGACATTTGGACAATGCTTTCATTTATATGCTTTTCCTTGTGGTTAGAACTAATGATGTCAGAAAATTGAACTTGATATTTGAAGGTGCCTTGCAGTTCCTCTACTGTCCTCTCCACTAGCTGTATTAGCAGGAAGATAGAGATTAACAGAATCTATTGTTTATCTGAAGCAGTGATGATGTCCTCTGCCCATACATGCATCAATGATATCGATAGCAGTTGAACTTTGCACAGAATGGAGACCCTCTCTCTTATAAACTTCCAACACTGACTATGCTTCTATCTCTATTGTTTGTTTGCTTCTTTCTTCCCCCTCCGTCCCCCCTTTTTTTGTCTTCCCTTTAAAGACGGTATGAAGATTCACTCAAACATTGGGTTAACTCTGCAGT
>NW_011138183.1:0-850 GCF_000146605.3 Meleagris gallopavo
CTGACTTCCAAGCATTGCCTTCCTCAAGAGACTACTTGCGTGGCAGCAGAAAGCTGGGAAAATGCTTCTTCCTCATGATTTTTCACTTGTTGATACTTTCTGTAGGGTTCCTGTCCAAAAGGAGGACTCAGGAATCAAGGCAGCTGAAGATTGCAGTGCTGTAAGGGATGTCAAGTAAGCATCCATTTGGAGTGCAGCAAGGGGCAGTGAGAAGTGAACTGTGCGTTTGTGTTTGGGCTGTCCAAGTAGCATCTTTCTGTTTTCTGGGGGGACATGGGCTTACTGGACAATACTTCTGCTGCCTGCTGGTGTCTGTGAAATCAACACATGATCTGTTGTTGTAGGGACAAAACCTGTACATCTGTGGAATGGTGCGGGGCAAGGCGGGAAACGGAAAGCCTCCGCAGGTAAGAAGCTCTTGTGAGCTGTGCTATGGGTACCGCCTCTAAACAGGGCTGCACGCAGGGCTGTGTGTGATGGAGGAGAGAGGAAAGGACGCTGCAGTTCTGTGCTGAGTGCAGAAGTGGCGCAAGGCTGTAGCAGCAGAAAGGCCAATTGACAAAACTGCTCTTGGAGACCAGAAGATTGTGGCTGGCAGTGCTCAAATCTTCCTCCATAGAGAGGCTCTTCATGTCTTTCTTGTGTCCTTTCTGTCAGAAGCTGATGCCAGTGGCCTTCCTCTGAAGCGCAGCCATGTGCAAAGCCAGGGGAGGAGCACGGAGTGTGGCACAGCACCCAAGAGAGGTACAGACACACAACAGGCATCTGGCTTTGGTGCACTGTCTTTCTAGTTAGGCTTTCTGCCTGTTCTTTCCTGGGACTGTTCTCATTGCGTGTTGCATGGGATGTT
>NW_011138184.1:0-464 GCF_000146605.3 Meleagris gallopavo
TTGTTGAACCTCATCCTATTTCTTACTGCCCAGCTCTCCAGCCTGTCCAGGTCTCGCTGAATGGCAGCACAGCCTTCAGGCGTGTCAGCCAATCCTCCCAACTTCGTATCATCAGCAAACTTGCTGAGGGTGGCCACTGTCCCCTCATCAAGGTCACTGATGAAGACGTTGAACAAGACCGGACCCAGCACAGACTACTGGGGGACACCACTGGTTACAGGTCTCCAGCCAGATTCTGCACCACCAACGACAACCCTCTGTGCTCTGCCAGTCAGCCAGTTCTCAACCCACCTCACTGTCCACTCGTCTATCCCACACTTCCTCAGCTGTGTTATAAGGATGTCGTGGGAGCCAGTATCAAAGGCCTTTCTAAAATCAAGGTAGACTGCATCTACCGCTCGTGCACAGTGCGCAGTGAGCGGTGAGGGTCTCCTCCTGGTGGCCGTGGGATGCAGAATCCTCAT
>NW_011138185.1:0-502 GCF_000146605.3 Meleagris gallopavo
GGTGCTCTGAGCGTCGTGTTGGCTCTGCCTCTGTGTCTCAGAGGTCTCCCAGTAAGACAATTGGAAGGAGCTGAATGTTGTTCTGTGAGGTCTCTGGGAATTGTTTCCCGTGGCCTGGAGAAAGTCTTTTGAAAGCTGTGGAATACCAGCCGTCAGGTCACCGGGCCTCTCTGCAGCTTTGGAACTTTTGCCCCTTGTCATTAATTGAGCCCCTTCCGTCACTGCAGGTCAGTAAGGAAGAGAGAGGTGGGCGCACGCAGTGGGAACGTTTCTCACCTGTCCTTGATGACAGCCGTGTCTCCAGGCAGTGGCTTACCGAAGCCCCAGGTTTAATCCGCTCACTGAGACTCGGGGCAATCCCACAGCTAAGTCCCTGAGAGGTGTTAGTTTTCATTCAGGTTTTAATTTTCTTTCCGGGTGACGTGTGACTTCCTGCTTCCTTTGTGGCAGAGAAGGGAAGGTACGGGTCAGGCTGTGCGCTGAGTGCAGTGCTCTGCCTTGC
>NW_011138186.1:0-630 GCF_000146605.3 Meleagris gallopavo
GACAAAGCTCACAGCCCTCTGGGAACTGGGAGCGGTGAGAGGTGAGCAGCATCACACAGGCCTTCTCTGGCACACTGCTGGAACAACTCTCCACACCCCACCGAGCTCAGCCACTTCCAGAGAGCCACTCCTGGCTTCTTTTACAACGTGTGCTCTGCAGTCATACACAACAGCATCGCTGCATAGCGGAGCGTACGGGGGAAAGAGCACAATGAAATGGCACTGAAGTGGGCAAGGAAAGCTCTCCAAGGAATTACAAAGCCACGACTTACCCATGCCATCCGCCCGAGTTTCAGTCTCGGGACTCAGAGGGGAAGCTGGATCACCTCCTCCACTCACGTCTGCAAACAAACGCAGGACAGAGCAACTCTCATGAAACATCCTCCCAGTCGGAGTGGCACAGGACGCAGTTAAAGCAGGGGATTCCTTCAGGACACCGTTCTCTCCCTTCCGCACAGGAGCGCCTTGGAAACAGTTCCCGGGTACGTGCAGGGGCACCACGATCGTACAAAACTTACGCCGTGTGCAGCTGCCCAGAGGAACGCCCTCCTGGAGCTCACCCCTAAACTCAACGCACGGTGCCCGCTGGCTCTGCAGAAGGCACCGGGAGCAGCTCAGGGCTGCAGTCGG
>NW_011138187.1:0-452 GCF_000146605.3 Meleagris gallopavo
GCTGGCCCTTTCAAGGTGAGCCTGGCTCAGACTCTGAGCAACTTGATCTAGCTGTGGATGGTCTGCATGGGGCAGTCGGATCACATCGCAAACCTACCTGCATACAAGCAGCGCACCAACATGGGGTGCATGATGTTCATTACCTGCTGGACACATCTCACACCACTGACTGGAGGAGCCCAGGCAATCCTTCAACTCCATCAGGCTGCAAAATGAAATCAGAAGAGACGCAGAACATAATTTAAAACACAACAAGGATGCACACAATGCCCTTAAAGAACACCAAATGGATGCAATTAGCACATGAATTACAGCCATCCAGCTTGAGATCCTCCAGAAAAGCAGAGCTCACAGCTCTGAAATCAAGCAGGAATCACTCACCCCATTCTAAGGGCTCACCCCACACCCCAAAGGAAGCAGTCTCCAGATTCACATGCTGCTCTTACACCTAG
>NW_011138188.1:0-523 GCF_000146605.3 Meleagris gallopavo
CATATTAATGAATAGAGGGAAATATTTGAAGGTCAAAAAGCCAAACGTTGTCAAAGCACTTAATTCTTTTTAGGAAAAAACAACAACAACAACAACAACAACAACCAACAATGACAAGAAAAAACCACCCAAACATTACTTTAACCAAGTAATGGTTAAATGTTAGTAGCATTACTTTAATACAGGATACTAAGAAGTCATATCGCTGCTGTTAGTTTTGCATTGTTCAGGTTCTGAGTCAGATCATATGCTTTACAGAATGGGTATAGAGTATGAACCTATGTTTGAAGGTGATATAACTAGTCTGTACTGAGCAGTTTCATTTAGATATGTTGGAATTACACATACCATACTCTTAAGCTGTGATTTTTTCAAGTGAAAATTCTTACCATGGATTTAGCATCTAGGGGATTATCTTCTGTGATTAAAACTTCCCTGTATTTTTGCTGTACCATTTCTAAGGTAAATGTGAAGGAGAGAACTGATCTTTATCTTTGGTTTTTTTTTTTTGTTTCCTTAGTTC
>NW_011138189.1:0-506 GCF_000146605.3 Meleagris gallopavo
AACTTTGAGCCTTGCTATCTTGTTTCTGTAAAAGAAAAAAAAGAGAAAAAATGCTTTCTCTACTGAAACTGCCTTTTAAGGGGCTGCATGCCACTGTCTCTTCTTTCTTAATGCTAAAAACATACTGGGCCTTAATTAAGTTCACCACTTTGCTCTATGGAGCAATAGGTATATATAGCCAATTGAAAACATGGATGGAAATAACTATGTGGCATCTGCATATTATGTGGCATACCATTCCAGAGGGAGCTGCTAATTTTACAGGGTTGGGGATTTTTAAGCAGGTTTCCAGCCTCTCCTTTGAATTCTTTATGCGGATTTTCAATGCTCACCTGATCACGTTATTAATCTCCGTGAATGTACTGCTCACCATTTCACTTATTATTAGTATTTATTATATTTTGAGGAAGTCTGCCCCAAAACCAGTAAATACTGAGTGGCAGGGAATGTGGAGAGGCCTGGGTGAGACTTTAGAGAGATGGAAATCTTCGGTGTCATGGAACTTT
>NW_011138190.1:0-1031 GCF_000146605.3 Meleagris gallopavo
TGCAGACTCCACCAACCTCCAACAGATAGATACAGCTACAATATACACTCCTAAGGGGAGGCAGGAATGCATTTTTGATGAGCATAGATATGCTGTAGTAGATGTAACAGTGACTTAACAAGACTGGACATGGCTGGATGCACTTGGTTGTTTTCCACCTAGAGGACAGGTTACACACACCTACAGCACACAGCTCTCCTGCTGTGTCGTGAGGATCAGAGCGAACCCCATGGCTGTCTGAACTCTTCACACCACAGAGGTAAGGTCCTCAGCACAGCTGGATCCACTCTTAGTCCCAGATGCAATTACTAAGATGCTAATTTATTTTCTTCTGTATTTCTGTTCTATTTCAGCTCAGCGTAGTTTACTCAGCCAGGCTGGTTGTACGTGTGAGCGGACGGACGCTTCGAAGGAGCTGGACGCTCTGCACTCTGACAGATGGCCCAGGAAACCTTACTGCCATAATCAAAGCTATGGTAATGTACATCAACAAAAGCAGAATCAACAAAGGAAGTGTTCTGTTCCAAACTTTGGCTTACGCCATATCTGCGAATATCCTGTACAGTGCTTTTGTAGCTGTGTTAGCGAGACCAGCAGAAGTCTTTTTTCTACCTAACCTCATAAATGAACTTAATTTGATTACACACTGGAAGAGGAATTTGTGTTTTTTATTAGAAATACATAGAGTTTGTATAATAGCTACCATCACTGAGACAGTGGAATAAATAGTTGCAGGTTGATCCTGTGTTGCTTTTTACTCTACGTGTCCAGTATGTTTTTCAAATGAATATTGGCGTCTGATAGATTCCAGTAATGTCTATTCCTTCTGCTCCTTTCTTTATTCAGACACTTCATCACTCTCAATCTGTCAGGCTTCCCCTGCCTCATTTCTCATCTTCGCCTCAGCGAGCAGCTTTCTACCTCAGAGTCCTGTGCAAGTATGCCTTGAATACATTTGGTTGCCCTTGTACAGTGAGTTGCACTGTTTCTTGTGCATGCGCACAAATGATGACAAGATACCGAGAATTCAG
>NW_011138190.1:2898-3393 GCF_000146605.3 Meleagris gallopavo
GAAATGATTCTTGAGGTCCCTTCCAACCCGGGCCATTCTGTGATTCTGTGACTAGGAAAGGCGTTACAACGGAGGTGTGATGGTGGAGGACTGGCAGAGCAGAGAGGTACTATAAAGGAAGGGAAGAAGATTGCTCCCCCATATCAGAAGATTCCAGGTGCAGAGGAAAAAGCATCACCAAGGAGGGACCTCCAGAAGGAGATCCTTCCCCAGCTGCAGTCAGCCCTTGCATGAGCTCTGAGAGAGGTGCAGCCAGGCTCCAGCCCTTCCGTCACACAGCTGAATTGCCTTCACCTGTGCTCCCAGGGCTGAGCAGCTCCTTTCTGCAGGTGCTCAACCAGTGCTTCAGGCTGGGACTCAACAGATCCCATGCATATGTGAAAGATTTTTTGGTTTTTTTTTTTCTTTTTTCTAGGGAGATTGAAAAAGCCAAGAGGTTCTCTGCCCTTGCTCCTGCCCTTTTGTTCCTGCCTCCACCTGCCACCAGCGTGCAGC
>NW_011138191.1:0-532 GCF_000146605.3 Meleagris gallopavo
GCCATCATCATATGGCAACACACTGGCAGGAATGAACTGGAAAGTTGAAGAAAATTCAACAGTAGATGAACTGTCTAGCCTACTTTAACAGTATGAAGAGATTCTCTCTTCTTCCCTATGGATCTCTGTGGAGAAACTGTTTCAGAAGTTCCAGAAATTCAAAGAAAATATGTTCTACTCTCCACTTGTACAAACCAATAGCGCAGCTATTAGAAAAAAGTGTTCCTCTGCTCGAGAGAGAGGATATAGTGAGTATGTGACACATATTATCCTGTGGTTTTACCTGTGTAACCATGGAGAGGATATGAATAAGTGGGATGGAAAATCCACCTCGGCCCTACAGGCCTACATGAGTCACAAGGAAAAATGATCAGAAGAGAGGGCCCTTCCAGGAAAAATGGTAGCTCCAGTTTCCAGTGAGCAGTCTTCCAGACAGAGAAAATAGTCGAGTCTTGTCTTTGAGGTTGACAATGAGCCTTCTGGTGCTCATACATGACAGATGAATAATATATACAGTAACCAGAACTAGAGG
>NW_011138192.1:0-662 GCF_000146605.3 Meleagris gallopavo
GGCAACACTGAGTACAGAAATGCCACCACCAGGTCCAGGAGTGGGGAGGAGATGGAGGGCAGCTTCAGGTAGGCAACCATGCCAGTGCTGAGAAACAGGGAGACCACGGCCAGGTGAGGGAGGCACGTGGAGAAGGCTTTGTGCCGTCCCTGCTCAGAGGGCATCCTCAGCACGGCCCTGAAGATCTGCACATAGGACACAACAATGAAAACAAAGCATCCAAATAAGATTAGAATACTTAGCACAATAAGCCCAACTTCCCTGAGGTAGGATTTTGAACAGGAGAGCTTGAGGAGTTCGGGGATTTCACAGAAGAACTGATCCACAGCATTGCCCTGGCACAGAGGCAGTGAAAATGTGTTGGCAGTGTGCAGCAGGGAATAAAGAATCCCAGTGGCCCAGGCAGCTGCTGCCATGGTGGCACAAGCTCTGCTGTCCATCAAGGTCCCGTAGTGCAGGGGCTTGCAGATGGCAACGTAGCGGTCATAGGACATGATGGTGAGAATGCAATACTCTGCTGAGATGAAGAAGAGGAAGAAAAAGACCTGAGCAGCACATCCTGCATAGGAGATGTCCCTGGTGTCCCAGAGGACATTGGCCATGGCTTTGGGGAGAGTGGTGGAGATGCAGCCCAGGTCGAGGAGGGCGAGGTTGAGCAGGAA
>NW_011138193.1:0-703 GCF_000146605.3 Meleagris gallopavo
ATCATGGAGCAGATCATCCTGCAAGTAGACTCTCAAGCACACATTCCAGTGCGTCACCACCCTGTGCGTGAAAAGCTGCCTCCTAAGAACCAACCTAAACCTCCCCTGTCTCACTTGAAAACCATTTCCCCTTGTCCTATCGCTATCCACCCTCCTAACCAGCCGTTGCCCCCTCCTGCTTATGCGCTCCCTTTGAGTCTTGGAAGGCTGTCATGAGCTATCTCCAGAGCTTTTCTCTTCTCCCCACAGAAACAATCCCAGTTCCCTCAACATTTCTTTCTAAGAGAGGTGCTCCAGCCCTCTGATCATCTTCGTGGCCCTTCTCTGGACCTGCTCCAAAAGCTCCACATCATTCCCGTGCTGGAGCCCCAGGCCTGGACGCAGTGCTGCACATGGGGCCGCACACCAGAGCCGAGTCGAGGGGGACAATCACCTCCCTCTCCCTGCTGGTCGACTCCTCTTTGAATGCAGCCCAGGATACAGTTGGCCTTCTGGGCTGCAAGTGCACACTACTGGCTTATGTCCAGCTCTTTGTCCACCAGGATCCCCGAGTCCTCCGCAGGGCTGCTCCCAAGGGCTTCTACGCCCAGTTGGTACAAGCATCTGGGTTTCCCCTTCATCAGGGACATCAACAGTAGGGGTTGAGTGCACCCTAAGGACACCAAGCTGTGGGCTGCAGTGACACAGCAGAGGGACGGGATGC
>NW_011138194.1:0-642 GCF_000146605.3 Meleagris gallopavo
ACCGCAACCACCGCCAACCAAACCAAAACCAACGGAACTATCAGAAAGACCAAAAAAGAACCCCCAAAAAACTACTCTGCTTGTCACAACTGTCAAATGCACAGAAATAAGAGAGATGGCTACTTGGCCTCTGACTTTCTCTTAGACATCCCACGCAGAACACCCACCAGCTGAGTTAAGCAAAAAGACTGCATGTAGAAGCTGCTCGATGCCCCTCTCTAGAAATGCAAGGCTGTCCCTCAAGCAGCTCCCACTCACCATCAACTGCCGTTCTGCACCCAAGTGCACAAAATTAATTTCACTTCCACTGCAAATTGCCATGGCCACCAAGGAACAGCCAGATACCCAGGCAGTACCTCGGTAGCCTTGTCCCTCCGGTTTCCCATCTTAGGCCATATCTCACCCTTCCCCCCCCCAAAAAAAAGTAACCCCACCATTTTCGACAGTCGAAACACAAACTCATATTGCACTTACCATGACACTTTCCTGCTCTTCCAAACCAACGGTTACTTGGCATTCTTGACAGCACTGCACCCGCTCAGAAGTCATATTCAAACAGAAGTCTCTCACACTTCGTGACACAAGAAACTCACTTTTGCCTGGTGGGAAGGACAGTCCTTTCCCACTGCATCCCTCTGTGTG
>NW_011138195.1:0-630 GCF_000146605.3 Meleagris gallopavo
GGGGGAGTATTGGTCCTTGGAATGGGTAAGTTGGTTTCTTTTTTTTCTTTTCAGGGCTCTGATCTGATCTTCTCTTTTTGGTGGATGGCAAGTGCACTGAAGGGCTGCTAGGTGTAAGAGCAGCATCTGAATCTGGAGACTGCTTCCTTTGGGGTGTGGGGTGAGCCCTTAGAATGGGGTGAGTGATTCCTGCTTGATTTCAGAGCTGTGAGCTCTGCTTTTCTGGAGGATCTGAAGCTGGATGGCTGTAATGAATAGGGCTATGTGCTAATTGCATCCATGCGGTGTTTTTTAAGGGCATTGTGTGCATCCTTGTTGTGTTTTAAATTATGTTCTGCGTCTCTTCTGATTTCATTTTGCAGCCTGATGGAGTTGAAGGATTGCCTGGGATCCTCCAGTCAGTGGTGTGAGATGTGTCCAGCAGGTAATGAACATCATGCACCCCATGTTGGTGCGCTGCTTGTATGCAGGTAGGTTTGCGATGTGATCCGACTCCCCCATGCTGACCATCCACAGCTAGATCAAGTTGCTCAGAGTCTGAGCCAGGCTCACCTTGAAAGGGCCAGCACATCCACCATGTCTCTGGCAACCTGTGCCACTGCCTCAGCACCCTCACTGTACAAGACATTT
>NW_011138196.1:0-507 GCF_000146605.3 Meleagris gallopavo
AGATTTTAGAATGGAGTTACGTTGGTGTGACACAGCATGACATCTGAAACAGAACAGAACATTTCAGGGCTTCTTTGGAAGAAAACAAAGGAAGTGAAGATGACTTCACTGTTTTCACAGGTCTACTATGGATCACAGAATAGAATCATAGAATCAGAGAATCACTCAGCTTGGAAAAGACCTTAAAGATCATCGAGTCCAAGCACGACCCAACCATCCTACCCTAACTCTAACAGCCCTCTGCTAAACCATGTCCTGAGCACCACATCCAAAGGGCTTTTAAGCACAGCCAGGGATGGTGACTCAACCACCTCCCTGTGCAGCCCATTGCAGTGCTTAGCAGCCCTTTCTGTAGAGAAGTGTCTCCTGATATCCAGCCTAACCCTCCCTGGCACAACTCGAGGCCATTTCCCTCGTCCTGTCACCTGTCACTGCCCGTAAGTCCAGACTTGAATGAAGCAATGTTTTTGACTAAACTTAATGATTAACTTTTTTCTAATTCATATC
>NW_011138197.1:0-495 GCF_000146605.3 Meleagris gallopavo
GGGGAATAGTTGAAAGCAGACTGTGAATGGATACGGGAAGAAAGACTGAGCAAGAAAGCACATTCTTACTGACAGAAACCCAACTTAAAGCAGCAGCAGCCTCTCGTTGCTTCACTGAACTCAATTTAGGTCTTAGGAGACAATGCTGAGCCTCTGAGTCAGGAAATAACTGTCAGTGTGTCGTGCTGTACAGCAGCTGACTTCCTGCTGATCTGTCTGCTGGTAGAGTACTGGAAGACAACGCAACTGGCAAAATGAAAGCAAACATTCAGCTTCAGTCCCAGAGTAAAAATTGTCTTCCTTCCCATCCCTTAGAACCTAGAACTTGAAAGAAAACAAACAAACAAACAAAAAAAAAACAAACCTAGTAAAATAGTTAAATAAACAATATTCTGAAGGTGAGAGATGCAGATGCCTGGCATGCTGAAATTCAGCTCAGTTAGTAATCTCTGTCTGTATCTGGTAAGTCTGTACTTGTTAAACCTTTGTTATGTG
>NW_011138198.1:0-624 GCF_000146605.3 Meleagris gallopavo
TTGGTGATGCACCCCTGCTCTGCCGAATGTAGAGCTGTCAGGCAGGCTGGAGTTCTTCTACTGTCACCTGAGCAAGAATGAGACTTTTTTTGTTGTTTGGGGGTGGATTTGGGCTGACAGGACAATCCTTCTACAGGCTACTGGTTTCTGCTAAATCAGCAAATTGTATTTTGTTGTAGGGACGGAGCCTGCGCGTCCGTGGAATGGTGCTGGGCAAGGGGGGAAACGGAAAGCCTGCACTGGTAAGAAGCTCTTGTGAGCTGTGGTGTGGGTACCTGCCTCTAAATGGGGCTGCATGCAGGGCAGCGTGTGATGGAGGAGAGAGGAAAGGATGCTGCAGATCTGTGCTGACTGCAGAAATGGGACAGTGTTGGATCAGCAGAAAGGCACTGGAAGAAACTATGCTTGAAGACCAGAAATTTGTGTCTGATTGTGTTCAAGTCTTCCTCCAAAGAGATGCTCTTCATGTCTTTCTTGTTTCCTTTCTGTCAGAGCTGATGCCAGTGGCCTTCCTCTGAAGCGCAGCCTTGCAGAAAGGCAGGAGGGAGCTACAGACCATGACATGACACCATGAGAGGTACAGGCACACAACAGGCATCTGGGTTAGGTGCACTGTCTTTCTAA
>NW_011138199.1:0-486 GCF_000146605.3 Meleagris gallopavo
TGACCCGAATGCATAACGCTTGGCACGTAACCCTTAAGCACAACCCAATCTGGGAAGCCTCGAGCCTCCAGCCTAACCCCAAAGGGTAACTCAGCACTCACCAATCGCACCAAACGGTAACACTTCACCGCAACCCAGAGCGGGACGAGGCTGAGCTTGTCTGCTGCCGGGGCTGCTCTGAGGCACAGGGCATGGCGAGCGGCTGCGGGCAGCGCAGCTCACACAGGAGGTGCCTGGACCCAGCTGCCAGCCGTCCTTGGGCAGGGCCCTCTGTCCTCGTGGCAACGCACTGTGACAGCATAAAGGCTCCAGGAACCCGGCCGACGTCATCTGTGCTGCCACGTGCTCTGTGCTGCCACGTGCTCTGCCTGGCCTGGAGAAACCCTGAGGGCTGCCTGGGCAAAGCCCCAAAGAAATGCGGCTTCTCTAATCGTTCCCACAAACCTCCCCTGGAGCTCCAGTCATTTGGCCGCCACGAGCACGTTG
>NW_011138200.1:0-377 GCF_000146605.3 Meleagris gallopavo
GTGAGATTGCTTCTCCTGACACCCCCTGTCTCTGCTGCAGTCGCGCTGTCCCCAAGCTGCTGCAGCCTCATGGCACCAATGGCGCTGGCCCTCATCCTGGGTGAGTGACAATGGGGACGTGGTGCCACAGGGGTTGGTGGCCCTGTGTGGGACCAGGACCGTGTCCCTTGCAGGTTGGTGGCTGGTGGCAGCGAGCAGGGCACAGCAACGTGAGTATGGGGACAGGGGGGAGAATGGGGGAGAGAGGGGAGGGAAGTGTGGTAGGGGTCATCAGAGAGGCACAAGGAGGGTGTGCAGGGACAAGGCTGACTGCTGTGCCCTGTCCCAGTCGCCCCCACCCTCCCTGTCGCTGCACCCCAGCCCAGGGGGGTGTCCCC
>NW_011138201.1:0-453 GCF_000146605.3 Meleagris gallopavo
ATGAAGGGGAAACCCAGATGCTTGTACCAACTGGGCGTAGAAGCCCTTGGGAGCAGCCCTGCGGAGGACTCGGGGATCCTGGTGGACAAAGAGCTGGACATAAGCCAGTAGTGTGCACTTGCAGCCCAGAAGGCCAACTGTATCCTGGGCTGCATTCAAAGAGGAGCGACCAGCAGGGAGAGGGAGGTGATTGTCCCCCTCGACTCGGCTCTGGTGCGGCCCCATGTGCAGCACTGCGTCCAGGCCTGGGGCTCCAGCACAGGAATGATGTGGAGCTTTTGGAGCAGGTCCAGAGAAGGGCCACGAAGATGATCAGAGGGCTGGAGCACCTCTCTTAGAAAGAAATGTTGAGGGAACTGGGATTGGTTTCTGTGGGAGAAGAGAAAGCTCTGGAGATAGCTCATGACAGCCTTCCAAGACTCGAAGGGAGCGCATAAGCAGGAGGGGCAACGG
>NW_011138202.1:0-472 GCF_000146605.3 Meleagris gallopavo
TCCTATTTTATAATGCTGGCCACAGCGTCACAGGTGGACACAGCAGAGGTTGAACCTTCCTGCCAGCACTCAGTTCATTTTGTAGCCAGGCGACAGATGGCAGCAGAGGCCAGGATGACAGCACAGCACCTGACGTGGAGGTGCACACGGAGCACAGGGCTGTCACTGAACTCCTCCGCACTGAACAGAGCATTTATGAAGACCAAACACGTGGATGTGAGCGCAGTGAGGCTTCAGCAGTGGCAACAGCGATGCAAAAGACAAACCACCCAAACAGCCAGATTGTTTTTTCTTTTAACCAAGCACAGCATGCAGGCACTCGTTCAACACTGGAAAAAAAGCATAGCTAATGGTGGTAACCGTGTTGAAAAACAGAGTTTGTAAGCTGAGAATTCACTCTATGTATCTGTTGTCATTTCTATGGAAATAATAGGAGGCATTCCTTTCAGAGTCAATCTACGTACATCATCAA
>NW_011138203.1:0-554 GCF_000146605.3 Meleagris gallopavo
ATCCGCCATGACTGGAACCTCTAGGTCTGATTTGGAACTCCCGTTTTCCTCTTGAACCAGGTCCGCTACTTCAGAGATATGACTATCGTCTATTGAAATACTACGGACCTGGCCTAGAGACTGTAAAACTGGTTTTTTCCCATCAATACATTAAGTTCTTGCTCCAATTTGTCAATCCGAGCTTTTAGGAGCTGATTTTCATTTTCTAAACTACCTGATCTTGTCTCTGCTTGATTTAAAGCATTCAGCAGTGGCCATGCCACTGTGGATGCAGCTAATTGCCTTTCCTTCGTAGTTAAGACATCTTTGTCCAGTCCCTGAAAGTATTCTGTTAAGCGTACTGGGGAAATACTCGCCAAAGTACGCAGGGGACCCCCATTTCTCAATTATAGTTGCCAGTTGATAAGAAGGAGATCCCAGAAACCCTGGGATCTGCCCGGGGATCATTTTAACGTAGGGAATGGTGTTCTCCCCCTTGACCCATTTATAGAAACCCCCATAAAAACGAGACATGATGTAAAAGTGGATTTACATCAAAACAATTGCCTGGCTCG
>NW_011138204.1:0-406 GCF_000146605.3 Meleagris gallopavo
GATGGAAAACAGGAGGGAGAAGGCTCCTACCTGGATAGTGGCAGAGCTTTGGGGACTGTGGCCATTTGCAGTAGAAGTTTTGCTGTTTTGCAAAGTGGGGTTCAGAATGGCAGCTGATGATGAATGGGAGCCGCTCGAAAGACAGGTTTCCACGGTTAAGCTGAGGGCATTGAGCTGCTTTAGCATGCAGTCTCTGCTCTTACTCAGCCAAAAGCAATTCTCAAGGGGAATTCTGAGAACAGTAGGCTAAGCAATCATCTCAAGCCATCATCTTCTTCCATTTGTAGGAAGTTCTTCACCCAGAAGGGTGGTGAGGCACTGGAACTAGGGTTGCCCCAAAGGGAGGTTGGTGGGTATGCCCCATCCCTTGAGGCATTCAAGGCCAGGCTGGATGTGGCTCTGGGCA
>NW_011138205.1:0-553 GCF_000146605.3 Meleagris gallopavo
GCAATCTTCCCTTAATTGTTACATTACACAAAGTTGTTGTTTTTAAAAAAACAAAATTCCTGCTGATAAGCTTTTTAGTAAGTAAAAGATGAAATAAAATGATACAAATTTAAAGAACCATCCTTTTCAGTAAGGAATAGCCCACAAACCTGCCATTTTTAAATGAAATCTTTTTTATAGTATCTTCCACTAATAGCACCATCAACTCCAAATAATTTAAATACCTATAAATTACATATCACAGGGATAAGTTGGAGTACAGGAAAATAAAACGATACAAAAAATGTGAAAGTGTAATATAAATTTTAAGAATCTAACATTTTGGTTTCATTTTACTGTGCTTGGAATATCATTTCATTCTACAAAAGGATTAAGATTAGATTGATCTTTCTGTTCAAAGTAATATAGATCAGCTGTTAGATAAACTCATACTTTTTCTTCATACAAAATGTTTGTTGTCATATGAAGAGAAATCTACACATCTTAATAATTTATCACGTGACTGAAGACTCCCAAAGTCCTCTACTTCACCACACAATACCACAGAAAAGCC
>NW_011138206.1:0-492 GCF_000146605.3 Meleagris gallopavo
TCAAATTAAAACAAATTCAGTGCAGAAATAGCAAGCCAGAATCTTAATGCCTGTGAGACTATCCCTTTTTTACTGCATTCTGACTAAGTTCTGAAACTTGCTCCTCCCAGTTCACTTAACCAAGTCCCACCAGCTCAAGCACTGCAGCTCTCAGCTCCTGTGTGCATCAGACAGATAGAACTAAATGGTGCAGAAACAATCTTTGACACCTCCAAGAGCTCCCTTCTGCTTACAAACTCTCAGTACAAAACTATTCCCAATTTTAAGGAAATGAACACCTGAAGCAGTTGGAGCATTTTCCATCTGCCACATTCTGCATCTAGGAGTAAGGATTAGCACAAAGGGTTTCCTGCAGTCCTGCAGAAATGGACACAGGCCTGCTTACAAATGGACAAAGTCTCAATGCACAACACAGTTCATACCAGACTAAAAAGCCAACGTCACTTGATTAACACGCTCAGGTTGTTATGCACTCGGAAAGGAAACAGAACC
>NW_011138207.1:0-439 GCF_000146605.3 Meleagris gallopavo
GTTTACACTGACTCGTGGATGGTGGCAAATGCTCTATGGGGGTGGTTACAGCAGTGGGAGCAAAACAACTGGCAAAGAAAGGGTAAACCTATTTGGGCTGCTGACCTGTGGAAAGATATTGCTGCCCGAATAAAGAATATGGTTATAAAGGTGCGTCACGTAGATGCCCATGTGCCCAAGAATAGGGCTACTGAAGAGCAGCAAAATAACCATCAGGTAGACAGAGCTGCCAGAATTGAGGTGGCCCAAATAGATCTGGACTGGCAGAACAAGGGTGAATTATTTCTAGCCCGATGGGCCCATGAGACCTCAGGCCATCAAGGGAGAGGTGCGACATATAAGTGGGCTAGAGACCGAGGGGTGGATTTAACTATGGATGCTATTGCGCAAATCATTCATGACTGTGACACATGTGCCACAATTAAACAAGCCAAGAGAA
>NW_011138208.1:0-482 GCF_000146605.3 Meleagris gallopavo
CGCTCCAATGAAGGGACGCAGCACGCACTGCTCCTGCCCTCATTCCAGCCGCTTATGACATCATAGGGGCCACCAGGCTGCTCCACCATGACGGACAGGGTGGGGAGGCAAGAGCACCTCACAGGTCCAGAAGATTCCAACCCCCCACCCCAACCTTCTAGAACCACTGGGTGTTGCAATTCTACCTCAGCCAAATCCTGGAGATGCTGGCACACGGTTGTGGTGACCAAAGCACTTGCTCTTGTTGAGCCTCTTACAACTGGCCTCGGCCATCCCTCTGAAGGGCCTTCCTCCCCTCAGGCAGCTGGATATACATACACCTTCATAACTACCATCTTTTTCTCTACCTTAGTCTTGAGGCACACAGCTCAACTGTTTCAGTGCCATAAAACAACCCCATTGACGTCACGCTGCTGACACAATGTCCTTGCAGATGCAGCAGCACCTCCTGGCACCGATAGCTCCGGGGCAACAAGCACAGG
>NW_011138209.1:0-453 GCF_000146605.3 Meleagris gallopavo
TTTAGAGCCCCCACCCCCAAAATGTTTGCGGCCTCTTTAAATTTGGGAACTCCCCCCCATAACCCCGCCCACCGCGCGCAGCGATTGGATCAAACTCCGACCCTTTATCGTAGCCCCGCCCGCTACAAATCTAAAGTCCCGCCCACCTCGCGCAGCGATTGGCTGTGACCCCCTCGAGCTCCGCCCCACCTCGCGCAGCCATTGGCTGTAGCACCCTCCCATCCGCATAACTCCGCCCACCTCGCGCAGCCATTGGCTGCGACCCACCGGAGCCCCACCCACCTCCCGTACCGATTGGCTGCGACCCCCACGGAGCCCCGCCCACCTTGTAGATCGGGTGTTGCGGTGCCAGCTGCCGCCGCGTGGCCAGGGCGAAAACCTCCCCAAGGAGATGCGCACGCAGGAGGTGCGTGATGGCCTCGTGCACCTGGAAATCCGCGCTCCGCACCCAGG
>NW_011138210.1:0-496 GCF_000146605.3 Meleagris gallopavo
ACGAGGAAACAAAACGCTACCAGGTGCAAAAGCTGATGAACACACTTCACTCCTGGGTTGCACAGCTATGAGTTGAAGCACCTTCACACTGTTCGGCCTCTCCAGGGACTTCACACAGCTTTAAGTACCACCATTTAGACACAGACTCATAGCACTGCACAGCCACCAACGGCCGCCGTCGGCCTCTCTATTCCTTCCATAGAGCACTGCCATCAGTCCCTCTTTGCACTCAAGACTCTCCTGTTTTCTCAGGTATCTCCTTTGTTGCACTACGGGAATGGTATTGCCATTAGCTACCGCAACCACCGCCAACCAACCAAACAAAAGAACTTTCAGAAAGACCCCAAAAAAACCCCACTCTGTTTGCCCATGATGAAAATGCATGTGCAAAAGCACAGCACTCCCCCATGGCAAGCAAAGCATCCAGCAGGTCTGCTGACATCTCAGATTTAATGCAGTGCCCCAGGATACATCAAAGGCTGGACGAAGAGTCCAT
>NW_011138211.1:0-537 GCF_000146605.3 Meleagris gallopavo
TTCGGATAACTCTAGAGAGAGACCTCCTGAAATTTATCACAAGTGTGAGAGAACAATTCTTGAATTTTTCAAGAAAACAACTAAACCAGGAAAGAATAAGTGTTAGTAAGACTTGATTTGAATTTGTTGAGGTAGCTTCTATTTCTTTTCCTCAACAGGGTGCTAGCCTGAAATTTTTCTGTGACCAGAGGGAATACAGTGGGCTACGTATCTATTACTGGAAGAAAGTTTTGATTAGTTTGGAAACAATCAAAAAGAACAAAAATATTCCTGAACGGAATGATCCTCTCTTCAAATATTTCCATAGTGTGGACATTCAGGTGCAGATTGATCAATGTAGGATTAGAGAAAGGAGGGTTATGTGTCGGTACACGAGCTTAGGGTTCTGGTTTCACCCAGAAGATGGCTAAGCACGATGTCACAGTGCACCCCTTTGGCCAGTTGAAGTCAGCTGTCCTAATTCTGTTCCCTCCCAGCTCCTTGGATCCTTGCTGAAATGGCTTGGCCCTGTGCAGCATGCTTAGCAGGAACTATAAG
>NW_011138212.1:0-511 GCF_000146605.3 Meleagris gallopavo
AGGAGGTCAACACAACAGAAATAACACAACATGCAACTGGAAAACACATCTCAAAGCTGAGAAGAGCCAACTCTCTGACCTTGGGCACAACTCACCAACCTAGAGCCAGGCCTGGCAAACTTGGCCGATCTGAGCATGCGGGAGCGGGCTGCAATCAGACCAGAAGTGTCCACTTCAATTGCAGCTCCTTGTAGAGAGGAACATCAAACAGTAACAGGTGTGAATGAGTTCATTCACAAGCTGCACAATGAGTTTGTTCTTTATTAAAAAAAGCACGCATGCCGAGTCAAAAAGGTAACAGCAGGAGTTGATATCAATGGAAGACGTTCCTCTTCCTACGCCTCATCCTCCTCCCTCAGCTCTCCTTGCCTCACCTTTACCCCAGCTCCTGGAAGATGCCCACAGACTTTCAGTCAGCTCTCAAATCCATAGGACTCCTTTCACATTACTCCATTAATAAAAGATTTCAGACTCGTTCCATGCACTCAAACTGACCGAGCAGTGGTATCAC
>NW_011138213.1:0-492 GCF_000146605.3 Meleagris gallopavo
AAAACACTATACTACTATTCTTTTAGATTAGTTAAATCTAAAATAAGAATTGGAATAGCCATGATACTGTTTTAAAGAAAGGATCAAAAATTAATTCCAGAGAATGCTAGACAAATAAAAGAAATAGTCACAATGTTGCATAAGTGAAAATATTATTTTACATTATATCTATAATGCAATTATTTCAAGCACTCCTTCATATTAGTGTTGTTTGGAGTCATCTGATATGATAGCAATGTTGCAGAACTACTCAGAAATATTCCACATGGATAATTTGTTTATACCTGCTGGTATGATATCTTTTTTCATTGTGTTCTGACAGCTACCCATGATTCCACATTATGATTTTTCAGTATTTAGGAGCTATTAAAATTGTTGCTTTCTGGTCTCTTGCCTGTAATTCTGTTTTCTCTAAACAGTGAGTGAAGCAAAACAAACAAACAAACAACAACAACAACAACAAAAACCCACAACTATTATATTGCTGAGATT
>NW_011138214.1:0-477 GCF_000146605.3 Meleagris gallopavo
AAGTTGGTGTCAAGGGAGTTCAGTGTTGTCCAAGCAGATAGGACTAAGAACTAAGAAAAGTTCTCAAAAAATACCTTTTCCCCCTTTATCAGATACATTCTGATACTACCAAGTCTCATTGTTAGCACGGTGCAAAAAAAAAACCCAAAACCAACAACAACTACAATAAATTGATCAATTAATTAAACAAAAACCCCAATGTAAATGTGTCTTTTATTTTTTTCAGCTGGGAACTGTTTTCTTCAGCGTGTCTGGTGTGATGTTTTGGTTCTAGGAGGAAAGCAGTGTTGATAACACACCAATGCTTATAGTTCAGCTAAGCATGCTGCACAGGGCCAAGCCATTTTCAGCAAAGGATCCAAGGAGCTGGGAGGGAACAGAATTAGGACAGCTGACTTCAACTGGCCAAAGGGGTGCACTGTGACATCGTGCTTAGCCATCTGCTGGGTGAAACCAGAACCCTAAGCTCGTGTACCG
>NW_011138215.1:0-459 GCF_000146605.3 Meleagris gallopavo
GACTCTGAGCAACTTGATCTAGCTGTGGATGGTCAGCATGGGGGAGTCGGATCACATCGCAAACCTACCTGCATACAAGCAGCGCACCAACATGGGGTGCATGATGTTCATTACCTGCTGGACACATCTCACACCACTGACTGGAGGAGCCCAGGCAATCCTTCAACTCCATCAGGCTGCAAAATGAAATCAGAAGAGACGCAGAACATCATTTAAAACGGGGATGCACACAATGCCCTTAAAAAACACCCACCGCATGGATGCAATTAGCACATAGCCCTATTAATTACAGCCATCCAGCTTGAGATCCTCCAGAAAAGCAGAGCTCACAGCTCTGAAATCAAGCAGGAATCACTCACCCCATTCTAAGGGCTCACCCCACACCCCAAAGGAAGCAGTCTCCAGATTCAGATGCTGCTCTTACACCTAGCAGCCCTTCAGCGCACTTGGGATCCCCCC
>NW_011138216.1:0-597 GCF_000146605.3 Meleagris gallopavo
ACTTCCTATGTTCAAGTTTTGGGCCATCGCTCCTTGTCCTACTGCGACACACCACCGAGAAGAGCCTGGCCTCATCCATTTGCCTCCCAGCTCCCCTTAGGTGTTAATTAACATGAATCAGATCTCCCGTCAGGCTTCTTTTCCCCGGGCTGAACAGACCCAGCTTACTCTGCCTTTCCTCATCAGGGATGTGCTCCAGGTCCTTTGTCGTCTTTGAGGCCCTCTGCCAGACTCCTTCTAGGAGATCCCTGCCTTTTTTGAACTGGGGAGCCCAGAACTGGACACGGTGCTCTAAAATGTGGCCTCAGCAGAGCAGAGCAGAGGGAGAGGATCACCGAGTGACCTCACACGTATTGCCCTCTAGACTTCCACCATCTTTGATGCCCTCCTCTGGGCACTCCCTCAAGTTTTCAGTCTTGCCTATATTGTGGCACCCAAAAACTGCACACTGTAGTTGAACGGAGGCCGCCCAGCACAGGGCAGAGCAAGATAATTTCTTCTCTTGATCAGCTAGCAGTGCCCTGCCTTTTGCCCAACAGGATACAGTCAGCCTGTATTACCGACTGCTTTACCAAGGCATGCCCCTGACTCACGTTC
>NW_011138217.1:0-455 GCF_000146605.3 Meleagris gallopavo
CAAGTGAAGTTCAATACATTCTAGCTGCTCTCTCACATAAAGAGCAACTCCACCACCCCACCGAGCCAGCCGATCTTTCCTAAAAAGCACATAGCCCTCCATGACAACATTCCAGTCATGTGAGCTGTCCCACCACGTCTCCGTGATCGCAATGAGATCATGACCTCGCAACCGCACGCAGAACTCCAGCTCTTCCTGTTTATTCCCCATGCTACGCGCATTAGTATACAGGCACTTAAGAGAAGCAGCATCCCTCCACCCCTCTCCAAGCCTTTCAACTCCACTGTCTCCACCCATCAAGTTCTGTTTGGAGCCTTGACCTGCCCCCTCAGTCCCAGCGGTCCTCATGCAACAGCATGTCTCTCTTTCTTCCATCCCTCTTCTTGTCAGTGCAAAGGAAGGAGAAGTTAGAGCAGACTCACCATAGAGTGGCTGAGTTCTTTTCTGGTCTTCAG
>NW_011138218.1:0-506 GCF_000146605.3 Meleagris gallopavo
GGTAAGTTGGTGCTGTTCCAAAGAGAGCAACTGCCAAGAACTGTGTTTTGGTGCCAAAGCCCAAATCCAGCTAGGTGGGAAACACGTGGCCCCCATTCACTGAATGTGCTGCAAGTTTCAAAGCCAGCCGTAATCCTGCACGAGAGAAATCTGGATCTATAGGATTTCTATTATATATCTGTCTGTTAAATTTCAAAGACTGAGAGCAGTATTCTGGTTGTCTCAGAGCATGGAACTAAAAGATGACTTCTTGAACAGCAAAAGTTTCAGTAGCAGCTACCATGGTAGTAGGTGGAGATTGGTTAGTGAAAAGCACAGATTTCCCATGAGTAATTTGCAACGAATCCTCTTCAGTTGCAGTTTATTAATGTCTTCTGGAATTCCAAACGCTCAAAGTTACTCAGTAGTACGTGTTGCTGCAAGCAGCTTTTCTTTTGTTCTCAGTCCTGCCTGGAATTTTGCTTCTCCACCTCTGCAGACGACACCTCTATGGCTCTTCTCCGTAA
>NW_011138219.1:0-420 GCF_000146605.3 Meleagris gallopavo
CTGAAACAAATTCTGGTTCTCCTCTCAGCAGAGCGGTTGGACAGACCTGTTGGCTCTAGATAGTAAACGTGGCAGTGAGATGAGGCCAATGATGTAAGAGTAAGAGATGCTTTGGAATGCCTTTTATGGCTGCGCAGTTCCTCAGAAGCAGTGACACCTGCCAGCTTCATCAAAGCCGTCCCTTAGATGCTGTGCTGTACAGCTGTGGAGCCACAGTGCTCCACAACAGCTATAATGTGTCCTGATTAAAAAAAAAAAAGGACAGGTGCCTGCATCAGATGTCCGTGGCTGCAGAGGCTCTTCCAGAAGAAGAAGAAGGCAGCAGAACCTTATGCTCACACTGCAGTACAAATGCTACAGGAGCAGAAACAAACCGGGCAGCTCTGGGTTCCTCCCGGGAAGGCAGAACTGCACAGAGAT
>NW_011138220.1:0-479 GCF_000146605.3 Meleagris gallopavo
TCCCAGCTACTGACCCTGCACTTGGATTTGTGCCCACTGCTCAGCCTGTTGAGGTCTCTGTGGATGGCATCCCGTCCCTCTGCTGTGTCACTGCACCCCACAGCTTGGTGTCCTTAGGGTGCACTCAACCCCACTGTTGATGTCCCTGATGAAGGGGAAACCCAGATGCTTGTACAAACTGGGCGTAGAAGCCCTTGGGAGCAGCCCTGCGGAGGACTCGGGGATCCTGGTGGACAAAGAGCTGGACTTAAGCCAGTAGTGTGCACTTGCAGCCCAGAAGGCCAACTGTATCCTGGGCTGCATTCAAAGAGGAGCGACCAGCAGGGAGAGGGAGGTGATTGTCCCCCCTGACTCGGCTCTGGTGCGGCCCCATGTGCAGCACTGCGTCCAGGCCTGGGGCTCCAGCACGGGAATGATGTGGAGCTTTTGGAGCAGGTCCAGAGAAGGGCCACGAAGATGATCAGAGGGCTGGAGCACCT
>NW_011138221.1:0-612 GCF_000146605.3 Meleagris gallopavo
ACTGCCTTTCCCAACATATTCTTTACATGTACAACAGGGACTTTATCTCCCTCTACGGTATGTAGGGAGCTGGACTGGGTTGGACCACCACGATTGATAGATCCTCTGGTATTGACTAACCAGGTGGCTTCTGCCAAATGCTTCTCCCAGTGCTTAAATGTACCGCCTCCCATTGCTTTCAGCATAGTTTTTAACAACCCATTGTATCGTTCAATCTTACCTGAGGCCGGTGCATGGTAGGGAATATGGTAAATCCACTCAATACCATGACCTTTAGCCCAGGTACCTACAAGAGAATTTTTAAAATGAGTCCCATTATCTGACTCAATTCTTTCTGGGGTACCATGTCGCCACAGGACTTGTGTCTCAAGACCTAGTATGGTATTTCGGGCGGTAGCGTGGGGTACTGCATAGGTTTCAAGCCACCCAGTTGTTGCCTCCACCATGGTGAGCACATAACGCTTACCATTACGAGATCGTGGCAAGGTGATATAATCAACCTGCCATGCCTCCCCATATTTGTACTTTTGCCATCACCCTTCCTCCCAGAGAGGTTTCATTCTCTTGGCTTGTTTAATTGTGGCACACGTGTCACAGTCATGAATGATTTGC
>NW_011138222.1:0-423 GCF_000146605.3 Meleagris gallopavo
TGTACCTAACATACCACGAAATCTGTAAATGAATATGTAAAGCTGAACAGTGAAAAACTGACACAAGAATGGAAGCGGTAGCTGTATGATGCTACTAAGAAACAGTCTAAGAGGATTTCTTGATATTCTAGATGCTCTGAAGGATTGCCTGTAGACTTCCTCCCCCGTTTTAGAGCTGCAAATCATAGAAAAAAATCACCCTCTCATATCATAAAAGGAAGCAACTGAGGTGTACTCCAGGCAGCAGCAGAAGTGTCACAGGACGTCATCCAGCCACAGGGGCAATTCCTCCTGCTCCAGGCTTCAGAGGGCTACGGTTGTCAGGTGGCAAGTCACAAGCATCTTCAGGGCTTGGGGCAAAAAGCTGTGCCCACCAGCAGACAACTGCAGGTCCGCAGACAGTTGAGGTAGAAGCTGGAGTGA
>NW_011138223.1:0-477 GCF_000146605.3 Meleagris gallopavo
TGTTCTTTTAACCAGACCAGAATTCCAAGTCAAGTACCTCACCTTTCCAGCAGTTTGTTCCTTCCACCCCAAAAAAAAGAAAAAAGAAACAAAACAGAGGTCTGTTGTGACTGGACAGCGTTGATTGTCAGCTATTTGCAAGGGGATTATCCAAATTATGGATTCGGTGGGCTGTACTTTCCCTTTGCTCCCAAGTCTATTGTGTTGTCAGAGTCCTTAACAGGGGACACGTTTCTGTTTAATGCAGCAGTGCTGTGTGCGTTGGATGATTTCCTTACTCCTGAAGGCCAACTCAACACAAGTGAGATTATCCTCTCAACTGCTGATACGTGGTCATGGCCTGTCGATGGCCAGTAGAGTTTTGTCTAAGCTAAGATTTGTGCTTATTTATTGAAAGTTTTGCTATTAAGAGACAAGAAGGAATGCAGAGAAAGAATATAAATCCAAAATAGACCAAAAGAATCTAACTCTTCTGGG